>NC_140587.1:59071603-59204103 GCF_964204655.1 Triturus cristatus
TTGCAGGAGGGAGATTACCTCCTGTTTTAGTAACGTGGCATGTTCTTGAGACATTGGGAGTTGCATGGGTGGAATGTTTGGGGGGGTAGATGTTAATTCTAGGCAGTACCCTGAATGAATAATTTGGGTCACCCACCTGTCTGAGGTGATGGTCTCCCAGACGTGAAGGAAATTTTGTATTCTGCCCCCGACCGGAGTGGGATGGTCTGGAGGGAGCAGGGGAAAGTCATTGGGTAGGCGGTGTGGCAGAGCCTTTTTGGGTATCGGCGTGGGTGTGGGAGGGGGTATAGTACTCACGACCCTCTGCGCCGGGGTGATGTCCTCCACATCTGAGTCGTCGACCTCGGAAGCACTGACGAGGTCGTCGTCATCTTCTTCGATGTGCAGCTGTCCCGGAGCTTCGACGTCGTCCCCGAAGATGTCGACTGGAGCGGAGGTCGAGGAGTGCTCCAAGTTGCGTCTGGCCCTTCGATCTCGAATAGTCTTTTTTGATCTAAAAGACTTGCAGGCGGGACAGTCTCGAGCCTCGTGTTCAGGGGAGAGGCAGAGGTTGCACACCTCATGAAGATCGGTGTGGGGGAATTTGGACCCACATCGAGGGCACTTCTTGAAGGGAGTTCTTTCCATCAGCCGAGACCGGAGCCGGGATAGGCCCGAAGGCCGCCGTCGACGACCGGAATCGAAGAAGTGTCGAAGAGAAGGTGATTAAGATGATTTATTATCTGAAGAATCTCGATGAGCGAGGATTTTGCGTCGATCGTTGAACTGGAAAAGTTCGGAACCGGAGCGCGAAGTATTACATCCGAGCCCGATGGCGGAAAAAAACAATCTGAGGATGGAGCCGAAGCCCATGCGCAATACGAACCAAAGGAGGAGTCACCGACCTCGTGACTTCCAAAGAATTTCCAAGAGGAAAAACAAACTGCAAACATCCGAGCCCAACACCAGATGGCGATCTATGCACAGTGTATAATCTGCAGCTCATATGCCTCGAACACATCATTACAAAATATCTGAAATGCATGCACAAGAAAGTGGTGGCCATCCATGAATGAATGTTTCTGAAAGCCAAAAATACATCATTCAAATATGACCAAACTGCATGTGCATGCAGCAGCCGCCTTTTTACTTTATTTTTAATTTACTGTTCCAAGATGGCTGACAGCAACATCGGAATGGCTAAGTAAAAAATTTAAGCATAAGCGGAACACCATGTAATAGGAAAGAAGCCAGAGGCTCTATAGCAGCTAGCAGGTGCCAGGTTTTTACAAAAAGGATATGCTGAACCTCCGAGAAAGCTGAAACTGATATAGCATGTGGCAAGATATTCTATCACAAGGCTTCATATTATGGGAGTTCAAACAGAGGAAAACACGAATATGAAGAAACTGGGTACAAAGACTGATGGTTTTATATGTAATCAATATCTTGAGAATTGGCGTGGCCAAGATGGCGGCGTGTACGGAGGCGCTTTGCTGAGCTCTGTGCAAGGCCTGGCCAAATATCCTGAATATACCCTACATGTGCCACTTATCCAGGATGTAAAGAGGATGCCCACTGAAGTCATGCTGACCCCCACTCCCAGAGCAGATTTGCTTTAGGGGGGATGACAGAGGTTCGGCGCTGTGACGACCTGCGACCACAGACCTCAGCTGCGACTGATCCGCCCGGCAGCACCTGAAAGTGGAAGAAGCGGAGAGGGGCACCTGAGGTGAAGGTGTGGGAGTGAGCGAGAGGCTGCGCCTCAGGACCCAAATCTAACAAAAAAGAGTGTGCACACTGCGGGCCCAGACCAGCTGAAGTGAAGACCATCGTGGCCAGTGCCCGCTCAGACTCGTGGGTGGTTGGGCATGGGCCTGGAAGGTACCCCACTTCCTCACTGATTGTGGAGCCTGCAGCTCCAACTACATGGCGACTACCCCCTGCAACTGGACTACTGCCTGTGTGTACGCACTGAACTGCATGTTTGATGGTGGGCAGCCCAGGGAGAGGGGTCGAAGGAGGCGCAACACTTGATCCATCGACCTCTTCTGCACTGGGCCTCTTAAGAGGTGAGGCTGAGTTTCTTCCCACCTGTGGGGCAATATCCGCAACGTAGGCCTTGCAACTCACCTGGAACCTCGAGGCTGTTGAAGGACTGGGTTATTCTAAGACCCAGCGAGGCCAGGGGACAACACCTGAAACCTTCGTGGGTTACCTGTTCTGGCGTACAAAACACAGAGACACGGGACACTTCCAGCGACGTCAGAGATCAGCGTTTATGTACTGCAGGGATACAGAAATCACAAGAAGTACACAACGTGTAGGTTCTCGGAGACTGCTTCAAATTGCAAAAGTGGATCGCTCCTTTTATACACGTTTTTGCCATTGCACAGTATGGCGAACAAAGGTTACAACTCAGTTCCCATAATAAACTTCAAAAGAGTCGTGTTCGGAGGAGGAGCCAAGATGGCGACCGGGACGGCAGCGTAGGCTCCCGGCTCCGTGAACCTCCGCACCCCGCACAGATATCCTGCACGAGATCCTTAGCCTGCGCTATCTACCCGTGTTGGTGAACGCGAGCGGCAACCGGCCGTGTGACCCCGAAGTTTCTGGCAGCGGTACCGCCGGAGAAATGTCCGTCTGAAGTTTGCGGCCTGTGCAGCCCCGGAGCCAGGATCTCGAGTGAACGCCGTGGCCGGGCGGCAGTGCAACAACAACGGCCTTTGGTGACTGGGTGGGGTCGGACTGCCGGAGTGGTGCGCATGTCGGACTGCGCTTCGCCGTGGTCGCTCCTACCACTAAGCGTAGCTGAACGAGTGCGTGCCTGAGGTGGCAACTACAGGACTCTCCGGTGATTGCTTCAGCCTTCGCCGGTGAGCTGCCCGGACGCCGCCCGTAACTTGTCCCGATTCTTGCGGGCTGCTCCCGGATTTTCGCGGGCGCTGGTCCGTGGTGGGGACGACTGTGGCCCGTGACCACACACCGGACACATTGCCTGCCTGCCCTCGGAACCCAGTTACCAGTGCCATGGAACCCGAGGCGCTTGTGTCTGAGCCCCGGTCCCGATCTGGGATGGACCTACCCAGCGGCCATTTTGGTATGCCAGAGTCCGCCATCCTGTACACTGGGTTGCAGCAGGATTGGGAGGGTGTGACTCTGAGGATCGTAGCGGAGCGAGCGCCGGGAGCTGTACTGGGGTACGGTGACCTTCTCGAGGCTCTCGGTGCCCTTCACTCCACCCTGATTCACGGAGCCTGGGTGTTGGGGAGCAAGCTCGATGGAGTGACATCAGCGTCGGAACAGTTGCCGCCTGCCTATCCCCAGGTACACTGGGACTTCTCACGCCGCGCACGGGGGGACAGTGTCGTGGCCGCCCCTGTGAATAGTGCACACCTGGACTCTCCGGACAGTATATTAACGTGCGATCAGCTGGCTGTGGATTTGGTCTGTTCCGGAGGTTTCGGACCTGAGCGGGGGGTGGTGGCCTTGTCCCGTGCGCGGTCTCCGACGACCCAGGCAACGTCCAAGCAACGGTCGCCCGCCCTGGCTGATTCCGCCTTCCTGGGCCTGGTGTGCAGTGTAAATCCTGGCTCGGCATCGGGAAAGACGATCCTCCCTAGAGCTGACTGTGTCGATCTTCAGAGCCCTCTACCCTACCTGTGTGTGTCGCTTCCTGAGTTTTATTGGACACTTCTCTTCCTGGTAACATTGGACATGGCACTGGGACGAGGGGTATGCATGGGTGGGTTTGCAAAGAGTGGCCAAGGATGATGCTGACCCTTCCGAGGTGGTCACCTACTAGGCGGGCGGGCTCGGGAGTTGTGTGCTCTCGTGGCATAATTGTTAGTGTACCAAGTGCGTAATGCTCCTTACTCCTCTTTGGCAGGGTCGATTTTGTGTTCTTTATTGTATGCTTTATGGGAAACCGTGTGGTGCGGGAGGGAGACACCGGGGGCGTGTTTTGCAGGCCCTCCTCCAGTTTATTAATACTCTCTCTACCCCCCCGTCTGGTGGGGGCTTTTTTCCCACTTCTTTTCTCTGTTCTTCTATATTTCGGGTCTGGTTCCGGGGCGACAGGCACACTGCTGGGGGGGGGGCCGTACTCATCTGCAGAGGTGCAGGGTGGGGGGTGGGATCCTTTAGTCTTTCACCTCCTTTTTCTATGGCCTCTTTTTCTTCTCTTATTCTTCGTTGTCTTTTTTTGGGATCAGCATGGTAGTACTCCTTTGTTGTTACTCACTGCTGTTTCCGGAGTGCCATAATTTCCGTGGAGTTTCCTGGGTCTTGGGGCAGGGGGTTGCAGGCGCAAATGGCCGTGTCATTCCTCCACATCCTGAACTTACTGTTTCAGCGCCATTGCTTAGATAGACTGCTGTGTATTGTTTACGTTCATCGTTCTGCCTGCCATTTTTCGCTGCTGGGAAACTGTTTGGCACCTGATCCTTCCATCCTTTTCTATTATAAATTTAAACCTTTATTATCCTGGTCTCCTACCTGGGCTGTTCAGAGACTGGGAGTATGCTAGTGTCGAGATTTTGCTCCCCGAGGTACTGACTGTGATAGACCTGCTTTCTGTTATTCTGATTGTTTAGCGGCCGGCCCCGGGGGTTGTAGGCCCATATGTGTAATTGCTTGAAATGTCAATAAAGGTTTTCAAAAAAAAAAAAAAAAAAAAGACTCGTTTTCATGTTTCAGGAGGCCGGAACATAATTACAGCAGCATTGCCGGTTCCCAACTGTAAAAACATATCTACCCTGCAATAAAACACATTCCATTCTGACCGTAAACACATTAGGAGAGGGGACAAAAACAGATGCAAAGAAAGGACAAGGATGCACAACAGGTTAGAAAAGAGTGTTGGGAGTAATAAAGGAAACCTGATGACAGGATCAACGACCTCGTGTCCAATGCATGCATGACTGAAACAATAGACTAGCACGGTAAGATGAGCCTCGAGCGGGGCCATCTGCCTTCGCCGTGTCATTTCCCTTATCGTAAATGTCACCCTCAAAGAAACACGTGTTCCTCGTGTAAGCTTGGGAGTCCCAGGGTCACGAAGCGGACAAAGTCCGTTCGCTGGCTACTTGAGGGCAAGAAACAAAAATGGATGCTGTATCTAAAATGGAACCCGAGGGTTGGGATGAACAAACCCAATAATGAGACGAACCATACGTGGTTGCGTAGCGAAATTGCGTACACCCACTATACACGTCATTTGCGGTTCGTAGACACCAAACTCATCCATATTCGTCACCACTCGAAAAGTGTCATTCCGTCTCACACGGAACCTCAGACGCTCCTTTTGCCCTCATGTAGGCAAGCACTAGTCAAGATCGGAATCGATTTCAATATTCATCAGATCGTTCACCTGCTGCTGGAACATCATTCTATTCATCAACGTCTCCTTGGTAACAGATGGCCGTCTTATACACGTTGTAACACAAAGGCCACATAAGGCAGGACCACACTGTACACAAAGACAACATGTGAATAGAAACGTTACAACAACCCCTACGATCATCAGAATCTTCCAACCCCAAGTTGACATCAGACCCCAAAACCATCCTAAAAGTGTCCAATTACCTTCGTCCACGTGTATGGACTCGGAAATCTTGTGCAACTTTGAGATGGCTTGGTAAACGGTCGGAGCATTGTCAGGAATGAAAATGCAACAACTCGAATGGATAACTTTACACACACCACCTCTATCTACAAGAACAACATCTAGAACCATCCGGTTCTGCAACGTCATGAGTCTATCTGCCTGAAGTTCAGCTGTTAAGTTACCAAGGGCACTCGCGGTAATATTAGCAGTCGACTCAACTACACGGGTCAACTGTCTTAAGTTCCTACTATTAACCATAGGTCCCCAAAACGGCAAGAAACCCTTAAAGAAATCTCCTGCTTCTTGACCGGCAGTATCCTCTTTGCTAATAACGCCTCTCACAACTCTAGTCTTGTGATAATCTGAGGCAACTGTGAAAGTCGGTGGTAAAAGATTCGCAATATAACAGGTACCCGAAAAATCACGGGGTAACCATGTATATGCGCGTTCATAACATACGAAATAAGTGCCCTTAGCAGTCAGGAAAACAGGGGAAGAGAGCATCGGTAGGACATACGTGTCAGTACAAGCACTGTTCCCAAGTTGTGCTCTCGGATTTCGACTCAAACCTTTCAAGCAGAAATTACCGAGGTGTGGAACAATCCATATTGGGGACGAGCTCTTAAGCTGTCTATCACCCACTGAAACACTGTACTTAGCCTCACTCAGATCCTTATAGGCTGCACCTCTTCATCTGGGATAAGCGATGCATCAAAAACATCTCTATCTAAATCCGCTATCGCCAAAGGCTTGTGGTACGGACCGGGACCAAAATTGACAGAGCGTGGCTCTCGACTGGGGTAGGAATCTAGTGCACTGCGAAACATAGTTTGGAATGCTCGAGCTGAACCCTGGGAGCTGTAAGGAAGGACCAAATACGGAATACCCCTATCCATGGTATGTGGCATTAACCCACACACCCAACAGTTGGTAGTATTCATCACCAACTGATGCTGATGTAGGAGTTGAACGAAGGAGTTATTCATAAATTCCGCACGTCTAACCTGTTCGTGTTGAGGCAAAGGATGAAAAGAATGTGGGGAAACAGTGGTGATGGAGCTTAGTTTAGGAGAAAGGGTAGGTGAAACAGAAGGTAATGACTGTATTCCAAAATACACTCCGCCCACCAATAGCATAGACACAGTCAGAAACAGTAGGAACACCTGAAACAAAAAACATTTTGTTCGTACAACTTTATGTAACTCTGATCTCTGCGCCGACATCCTTTCTACTTCCAACAGCTTAGAGAATGCCATCCTCTACAAACCGTCCGTGACGTACTTGACGCACTTCGTTCTGAGTAGCGATTATCAATCCCCAGGAGTTCCCAGGAATCGACAAAAGTAACCGACCTAGCGTCAGAAACCTGCTAAACAGAAAGGAGTACCCGCACGGCCCTAAGGGAAACCCGGATGGTAGGGTTTCCTCAAAACGTTCAGTTTTAATACAAATCTCTTAGCAGTGAAAAGCGCATAAAACTCAAAAAGAAAGGATGTAATTGTCCATAATGTTCATAGCACCAGAAAAAGGAAAAAAAAAACAAATATACGACTACTTTTTATTAGTCCTTGAACGAAGAAAGTATCGACTTCTTCCAGGTCGAGTTTGCTCTACAAACAATTGTTCAGCTGGCGCAACAGTGTTCGATGAGGTGAACGACGAGTCGGACCTTGGGTTCTCTGCTACTGATGACTCCACAAGTGGGTTTGGCAGCGACAAATCATCTCCTACAGGTTGAGCGTCACTAAATGGCACAAAGTGTAAAGGAGTCTCAGTTTCCGTTGCCGAAATCCCAGTTCTCACCCAACCGTCTGTTGGTAAGGGGATCGGTACCTTTTTCGTGTGGCCGGCGTGAACCCAGTTCTTCCAGCCCTCCAATCGAACCGCAGTCCTCGTTGTCAACAAGACTTGAAAGGGTCCTACGAATCTTGGCTCCAAGTTACGTTTCCGACCAAAATTTCGGGTAACGACCCAATCGCCTGGCCGGAGCTGATGTCCAGGACCCTCTGTCTGCGCCGGTAGAGCTTCAAAGACCTGTTGATGGATTAACCATAGTTTAGTGGTCAAATCATGAAGGTAATCAATTAGCATTGGATACTCAAGACTATCAAAGGCCTTAGGTCTCGGGACTCCCCAAATGTTCGCAGGGCGGCCGAACACAATCTCATATGGGCTAAGCCCTACTCGAGAGTGTACAGTCGCCCTGGTTGATAGGAGAGCCAGAGGCAAGGCATCAGGCCATGATAGACCAGTGGTAGCTTGTATCTTTGCAAGTTTCAGTTTCAGGGTACCATTGTACCCTTCAACCAAACCCGCTGCCTGAGGATGATTAGCGCTATGGAATTTTTGACGAATTCCAAGGCCCTTACACACACTCTGCATCACACTTCCCACAAACTCACTTCCATTATCCGACCACACGATCCGTGGCATTCCACACCTAGGAAAGTATTCCTTCAGCAGGATTTTCGCTGTGGACAGGGCAGTATTATCCTTAAGAGGATAGGCCTCAATCCATCTAGAGAACGCACAAACCACAACCAAAACATACTTCAGGTTATTGCATCTCTCCATATGGATAAAGTCCAGTTGGATAACCTCAAAGGGACAAACAGGGGGAGCAAAATGACCAGGTGGAGTGGGGGTGCCCTTGCCAGGATTGTGCATCAAACACACCATGCAATTCTTAACCACTCTCTCAGCACACTTAGTAATACCCTCATTCTTCCATACAGGGGACAAGAACTTACATATCCCTTTTGCACTAATATGTGACAAACCATGAGCCATCGTCACGACAGCTAATACGTACGCATCTGGTAACATCCACCTCTGACGTTCCGTCAAGTCAACCCAACATCCATGCATATCCAACCTTCCCGTACTTTCTTTCCACTTGATCTTTTCAGCTTCAGTTGCCTCGTTCTGAATTGCTTTCACACTCTCGACAGTGTCTTCACACATACCAGTTTCCGTCGGCCATCTCACTGAACTTGCCACGTACATTCGAGTTGTAAGATTCTTAGCCGTTTCCTTAGCAATCTCATCCGCAAATGCATTACCACGACCAACATCATCCGTCACTTTCCGATGTGCACTACATTTAACAATCGCCACTTGTTTAGGCAATGTAAGTGCATCCAAAAGATCATTCACGAGCTGCCCGTGTTGGATCTTCGTACCATGTGATGTCATAAATCCTCTTTCTCTCCACAGTCTTCCAAAACTGTGCGCAACGCCGAATGCGTACTGACTGTCGGTAAACACATTCACTCGCTTTCCCTTAGACAAGACACATGCTCTTGTCAATGCAATCAACTCTGCCGCTTGTGCTGAGTTCTGATTCAATCTCGCAGTTTCCACAACCATGCTCAACGTCACTACAGCATACGCAGTCGTCACATCGCCATTCGGCAATTTAAAGCAAGAACCATCAACATACAAAGTACCATCGGGATCTGTCAAAGGAGTGTTTTTCAGGTCCACACGACCCTTTGTTTCTTCCTCAGTTCGTAAATAACAATCATGTGGTGGTACATCATCTGATTCCATATTAATCGGCAACAATGTCGCCGGATTCAGTACATTACAACGTTTGATCTGTATATGACTTGCCAAAAGGGTCAGCTCGTACCCAGACAACCTTGCACTCGTCAGATGTTGAGTTTTTGTCCGATTCAAGAGAGTGTCAACTGCATGCGGAACCATCACTATAAGCATATTATCCATGACAAGACCTGCGGATTGTCGAATCGCTGCCGCCGTCGCCCTCAAGCAACTCGGCAACGCTCTAGCTACCGGGTCTAAGGTCGAGGAAAAATATGCACATGGGCGCTGCTTGCCACCAAATTGTTGCGTTAAAACACTCAACGCACAACCTTCCCTCTCGTGGACGTATAGTGTAAATGGCTTGCTGTAATCAGGAGTACCTAACACAGGAGCCGAACACAACGCATCGCGAAGTTCAGAAAAACTTTTCTGACATTCCTCCGTCCATGGCAAAGGAGTCGAAACATCCTTGCACGTGAGAGCTATCAATGGTTTCGCTAACAGTGAAAAATTCGGAATCCACTGTCTGCAGTATGACGTGATACCTAAAAAGGCACGCACATCTCTCTGAGTCGTCGGCACAGTCATTCGAGCAATTGCTGCGATTCTTTCAGGGGTCAACTTTCTTCCCGCCTTTGACAATAAGTGACCTAGGTAGGTAACTTCTTGACAACAATATTGCAATTTAGAAGGTGACACTTTGTGGTGTAAGTCGCATAGATGCTGCAACAGTGACACAGTAGCAGTCTTGCAAACTTGTTCAGTGTCTGCAGCTACCAACAGATCGTCAACGTACTGAATCAAGGCCGCACCAGCTGGCAGCACGAATGCATCAAGTTGGCTCTTGAGAGCTTGGCTGTAGATCGATGGGCTCTCACAGTAGCCTTGAGGTGCACGCTTGAACCGGAAGCTACGACCACCTAATGAAAAACCGAACAAATCTCGACTTTCTTCAGCGATCGGAATGCTAAAGAACGCATTCTTCAGATCGATCACCGAGAACCATGATGCAGAGGCTGGAATCAGAGTCAGTAAAGCCGTAATGTCGGGCACCACAGGAAACTGCGGGACAACAATTTTATTTACCTCCCGTAAGTCAATAACTAGACGGTACACGGGAGGCTTGGAGGGATCAGTTCGCTTCAGAATAGGCAACACAGGACTATTACACACGTTACCTCGTGTCTCCTCAATAACATCTTTATCGACCAAATCATAGATGATCGCTAATAGTGCCCGTTCACCATCGAGGGAGATACGATACTGGGGTATGCGTGGTAATCGCGCATCAACTTTCAATTGAACAACATAAGGTGGTATATCCAGCAGGCCCACATCATTGGGACCTGTCGCCCACAAAGAAGCCGGAAGAGAACTCAATTCCGGTGGGAGCTTATCGATCGACAGATACATAGGGGAGACCACACTCTGACCCAATGTAAGCTCCACTCCCGTTGGAGAGCAGTACAAAGTCGCATGTAACCTTTTCAACAAATCCAAGCCCAAAAGATTCTCACCACAACCAGTTGTCAAAATCAAAGGAGCTTCTAACTCATGAGACCCAATCGTAAGGGGCAAGGGGCTAGAAACTGGATTGCTAACGGGGGCGCCAGAGAATCCAACGGAAACATCTGTTAAGCCAGACAAAGGCGCGCCAGGGAGTTTCGAATGCATGATGGAACTTTTTGCTGCACCAGTGTCCAACAGAAAAGGCTCAACGACGCCCAATGTGGCAACTGCGACGTAAGGCCCTCTCTGATCAACCGGAACTGATACTTCTCCCTTCCTGTGTCTATGGCTGTCCTAGTATATACCGTCCGTATCAACATCACGCTCGACATAATAGTCGTCCACATGATACTGTGCAGATCTACCAGACGAGAGGTCGCGTCGATCGAAACAATTCTGCGAGTCCGAGGAAGTGGCAAGACGCTCGGCCTGATTCTGAGTAACTCCGCAACCTCTACCACGTGAAGCTTGTTGAGGACCAGTACGACCTCCTCGAGCCGACACACCATTGTTCCTATCGCGTAGAACTGGACAATTAAACTTCAAATGGCCCTCCCCTCGACAATATGCACATTGATTATATCCCAACACAAAACGGGGTGCGGGAGAGTCAGTGCGCACCTGCGATCTGGAAAACTGCGATTGCGATCGATTTGGCTGTTGCGAGTCATTGAAATTTGAGCGCGGAGGATACGCTTGCTGCAATAAGACCTTAGTTTTAAGATCCTTCGTTTTCTTATCTGCACGTTCACTTTCTTCCTTTTCTCTGTTTTCGTAATATTGGGCCGTAGCCAATATTTGAGCAGTGGTAGAAACAGCCCACGAACTCTCAGAATTCTTCAACTTGTTGCTGAGTTCGGGCAACAAGTTCGATACAAACTTATCAACGAACAACCGCTGACCACCCTCCGAACTCATGTCCTGACCACTATGATCAACGAATGCTTCCTCAAATCTCGTAAAGAAATCGGAGACACTCTCATCCCTCTTTTGCTTGCACGCGGACAATTTGTCCCAATTGACGCGCACTTCCTTGTACAAGGCACTTAATATTGACAATCTCCCCCATATTCAATGATTTTTGGCACAAGTACAACTTCCGCAGGTCACACAACCCCAACATGACTAGCTTGAGGAACCCATCACAGAACACAAAATAATCAATGCCTTTAAGCAGCTAGCGGCAGGTAAGACCCCGGGCACTGATGGCTGGCCTTCAGAGTTCTACTCTACTTACTCAGAACAACTTGTGACCCAGCTTTCCACTGTATACACGGATGCATTTGCGAGGGGTGAGGTCCTATCATCCTTGCGAGAAGCGATATTAGTGGTGCTACCGAAACAGGGTAGAGATCCGCTACAGATGGCATTATATCATTATCAAATGCTGATTATAAAATATTGGGGAAAATACTGGACAACAGGCTACTAGAAGCAGCACCCATTCTGATACATGAAGACCAGAATGGCTTAATTCCAGGGAGGAGTACTGGCCTGAATCTGCGCCGTCTGTTTAAGCTGCTGGGCTGGGCCCGGTCGGAACCTGACACCCCCAGGCTAGCAGCCTTGGATATTGAAAAGACGTTTGACACCTTGGGCAGGCAGTATCTGCTGGACGTGCTGAGTAAATTTGGCATTGGGCCTAACTACTTACGCTGGGTGCGCATATTATACACAAAACCGCAGGCAAGAGTAAAGACAGGCCGAGAAATCTCTCCACAGTTCGTAATTGAGCGCGGCATCAGACAGAGCTGCCCCCTAACACCAATCTTGTTTGCATTTGCCATGGAACCCTTTGCATGCAAACTAAGTCAACGGGTGCTGGATTGGGGATTCCACGCAGACAAGCAATGGCATATAATCCTGCTGTATGCAGATGATGCGCTAGTATACCTCCAGGGCGAAAGCGCTGTGCTGCAAGAATTGATGGAACTCCTGGATACCCATGCTCAGGCCTCGGGCCTTCAGGTTAACTGATCTAAGTCAGTAGTGTTCCCTATGAGAGCGCTTTCACCAGATCAAAGGCAGGCCATGCCTTGAACCCCGTTGGAATGGGCACCTGACACTTTCAAGTATTGGGGTGTGCAAATGTATCACTCCAGTTCAGATATTATAGATGGGAACCTGAGTAAGGCAATGTCCAGAGCACGTGCAGCCCTACCGTTTTGGCGGAACCTTCCTTTGTCCCCTATGGGCAGAGTGGTCATTGCTAAAATGCTCTTACTTCCACAGCTCCTGTATTTCTTTACCTCCCTCCCTCATAAGCTACCGCAGAGTATATTTAAAGACCTGGGATAATTCCTGGTTTCATTTATGTGGGGGGGGGGGGGGTGGCTCAAGATCCTGAGTGGCACTCCGTAAACTGTACCAGCCACTTACAGACGGAGGATAGGAGGCACCACATTATGAGCATTACTATGCTGCTGCACAGCTCTAGTGGCCAATGAAATGGCTAGTGAGCTGTCTTACTGAGCAATGTCATTAGGACGTCAAGCCATGATAGAAAAGCTAATCGGGCTCCACAGCTCTACTACAGAGAAAACAAGGTAACCTGCTAATGACGGCAGCTAGACGCAGCTGGTTAAGATACTTTTTTTTAATAGAACTTTGTTTGAAAGCATAGCTTTTGTAAGTGGATTAATGTATTTTGGAAAATCAATATATTGAATCTCAACTGATTTATGAGTAGAATATAATAGTTTGAATCAAAGAACTGTTTCCATCAAAACTCTTTCATACCTGTTGATATACTTTTTTATGGGGGCTCCAGGCATATGGATAGAGTCGGGATGTGCCATTAATGTTGTTAAAAATTCAGTCATACAAGGTAAATATTGATGGTCAATAACAAGATAGAGGAGGTGATGAGGATTAAACATCAAGAACAAAGTAAAACACAACAATATCCTTTAATAAAGGACTATCCAATCAGCATATTTTGTAAAAAGGAAACTGCACATAAGAAACGTGTAAGAAGTCGCGCCAGTGAAACTTATCAGCTTTACAGAACAGGGGCCCGGAAGCCTGATGTGACCACCGGACCCGATTATTGGTATATTTTACAACTCAAACAGCGGTCTTCCCCTTTTATGGTCTGAATTCCTCTAATTAATATATGAATTATGTGTGGCAATTAATTTGTCAATAGTGAATATGTGTTATCAAATCAAATGCACATTTCTTTTTATGTTTTGCTCATGCATGTATGATAATCAAGCTAACATGAATATATTTGTAGTATTTCACTATTTCACTGCCTTTTCATCATGGTCGTAGCGTATTTTTTGTCTTTTCCTGGACCCTATATTTTTGCTGACTTTAGAACTATGTGCACTTTAACCTTGCTAACCACTGGTATAGCACCTGCGCTTCACACTTTAAGCACGGCTAAATTGCCATATTCTTCATTAGTATATTTAACCAACCCATAAGTCCTAAGTATATGGTACGAAATGTACCCAGGGCCTACAAGTTAAATGTCACTAGTGGGCCCTACCAACTACTGTGATAGTGTAAAACATAGCTTCAGCCCTACCACTGCAGTTTGACTGTGGCAGTTTAAACACTGAAATTCGACCTTTCAAAAAAAAACATATAGACTGGAAAAAATCTCCCTTACGAATATGAATAAGTCAGCCTTATGTAGGCCTTGTCTCCCACAAGTCAGGGTGCATGGTATTTAAAAGTAGGACTCGTAGAAATTTTAAATGAAATGTTAACATGTCCTTACAGTGACTAGTGATGAAATCCTATTTTTCACGGTGGCAGCTCTAGCTGAGTACTGAGTACAGATTACAAATCCTTATGCTGTATCTCGAGAATAAGACTAGCTAGAAAAATAAATAAACAACTATTTTTAGTGGTTATTAAAAGTCCAATTCAATGGTGCGGTCTGATTTGTAATACATATTAAGGAAAAGTTATTTTTAGTAAGATATCTTTTCTCTTCCCGAATTTTCAGGAGGCTAAATTTTCATTTGTTCTCCCACTTCTGCCGGAGAGTAATTAGCATTTGAAAAGGTGTGCAAAAGGTGTGAAGTGGCTCCAAGGAACCAACAATAGATTGCCCTGAATGGTACATGTAAACCTCTCAGAAAATGCAGGGTAGGTGGTTGTGAGCATTTTTGACATTACAGTATCAAATCATACTTTAATGTCAAATCCTGCTTGACAGATCTGCTGGGGTTACAAATAACACTGGGGGTCACACTTGAAAGGAAACAGGATGCCACAACACATTTTGTGTATCACTGTCTGGTTGCTGGAAAATCCTATTTGTGTTCTACCAGACTTCTGTCTCTGGGTTTTACATAGGATACTGGGGCGCACTTGAAAAGAAGCAGGATGCCAAAACTATTCTTGAGTATCACTGTCTGGTTCCTGAAAACCCCTACTTTTTCTACCAGATGTCAGTATTTATTGTGGGTATAGTGACTGTCCCACACGGAATTTTAGAGTGAGATGTGGGAGGAAACTTTGATTGCCATACTATACTCATCACACCCACCTCCAGACTTCAGAGCCCAAGTTTAGTGTGGATGAAGGATTAAGTCATTTTGAAAATGCCCAATGTTGGTAGGGTTGGCCCATCAACTTTTATCTCGATTGGTTAGGGCTTTTATCTCCTTTGTTCAGCGGTATGCCTCATAGGTGGGTAACTCCACCAGATTTCAGCAGACTTTTCAGAGGTGATGCTGATGCCAACTCACTGTCCCCCAGCCGTGCTGTCCTTCCATAAGGGTGCCCACTCTGCCCTGTCGCACTGGACTTTCACATATGCACCTCACATGAGACAGAGTTTGCTAGGTTCCTACTGACAATTCAAAGAGGCACTGCACATACGACTGTCATTACCCCAATCCCACCAGCCAGTGATATGTGTGGCTCGCATATGACTTACTTTACTCCAACACCACAACCATAACAGGGGTACACCTGTTAGTACCCGTTTGGGATGGAAAAGGGCAGACATAGGCTACTGGGTCGCAGCCAAGGGATCAAAACCATGCCTCTTGGGTCTGAACTAATAGGGGACCATCTCCCTGGTTAATGTTCAGTTTCTTCTTTTCCTTTGCAGGTGTCTTTTTCTGGGGTCTGGTCGGCATACCCTCTGGGGGAAAAAAATGTAAATCAAAGTAAGGAAAATGAAGGAAGGAAAGAAATGATAATGTCATGCTGGTTTCTGCTAATTGTTCCCTAAGTTCATAGAGGTTGGTAAGAAAATGTTAGTAATGACCATTGATTTACCTGGAGTTAACTCTTCCTGCCTTATGTCTCAAGACAGATAAAACAAAAGGAAATTCATAAATGTTTCTCTTTCTGGAACTCTACCTGGTGCCACTTTCCAACTTTTACTTAGTGTGTTTAGTTGCAACCAGAAGCAGTCTCCATCTTAGTTAGCAAGACCATGCTCATTGAGGCATAAAAGAGGTGGGTTATTAAATATGGTTTGAGAGGTCCCTTCACTATTTCCAATTCCACCCCTCCACCGTCTATCCAATCATGGAAGATGACACCACTAACCCGGATTGCCACAGCTGTGGTGTACTATGAAGCCTTTGCCACCAGGGACCACCAGTCCTCACACCATATGTCTTCTTCTGGCCTCTCGTTTTCTTCTCTGGATTCCTTGCTGGATTGCATTCTTGCTTCCTCTGGCTCCCTTCAAGTCGTCTTCTCCATTGCATTCAGCTCTCCCCACATTCTTCCATCCGAGGTCTCTAACTTTCAGGCGACACCCTGCTTGTAGAATGAATCAGTTTGTAATTTTAATAGCTGTTAATACTCCTCCTTTTTCCCTGCTCCCTCTGACATGAGCCTTCTTTCTATGCTTTTTCCTTTCCCCATAACGTTGTCCGTTTTCTCTTTTTAAGTTGGTGACGGCTATTGTGGTGAGAGAGTGGTTCCTCGAAGACAATCCTGCGCAGGTAAGTGTTGTCTTCTAACTTCATTTTTCTCCCACCCTTTAAGACTCCCAATTACGTAAATCAATTTTTGATTGTGGCAGAGTTAATGAAGTTAAAAAGAATGTGGCAACTGTATTGATAAATATTTTTTCTGTGTGATTCTAGGTTGGAAATATATATATATATTGATAAGGCGTCTGCCCCACAATGTTTTTTTCAGGTAGATTCTGGATGACACAATCATATTTGCTCAAATATTGCATCCAATGCTCTTGGCTTGCAAATATGGCTCTGAAAGAATTTAAGAATGGCACATTTCTATAGTAATTGTGAGATGAGCTACAGTGCTTGGAAGGCCCAATTTATGGTCAAATGTTGATTAGCAACTGAATAAATAATTTCTGCAAGGGATAATCTGTGGGATAGGATAGGCATTTCTTAACAGGCTTGTAATCACAGGTACAAAATGATCTATAAAACTTCTAAACTAACTATCGAAACTGAGGCACCTTTCCACTTGTTTCCCAGGTGTAGGCAAAAAATAATTGAGGAAACCTCAAGAATTCCACCTCCTGAACCTCCACCTGCTTATTCTATTTTCCTTCATAAATACTGGTATTCATAAAGGCCAAATTGGCTTGAAATGCAATTTCTCACCTGCCACTCCTTCTGACTATAACTAGATGTTAGGGCCTATGGAGATTCAACTTGGCAAAGATGCTCAAATTTTTTAGCTGACCTAGTAGATCAGGAATCAACGATAATGGATACAGATGTGTGGCTGTGATTTAATTTAAGGTGTGATATCTATACACAGGTGCAATTCTCCACCATTTTTCGGTACAAAAAAATAGTTAAGATGACATATGTGAGTTTGAGTGCCTGATGAATCCAGCAGTAAATGTTCCTCCAGATTAATTTTAAGGTGTTGGCTCTCAGGTTCTGTTAGCACTCAGATGTGACTACAAGGGATCTGTGGAATAGGGATTAGATCAATCTGGTAATCAAAGGATCTGTGAGGTGGTAATGTGCCTGCATTGATTTAATTGAAAATATCAGAAAAAGTGTGATATTCTTCAGAAGTGTTTCCTTTATATTATTCTCAGCAATAGCACAAATGATAGGATTTTCTGTAGGTTTACATTTTCATTACAGAAATCAGAATTTAGAATGATTTCTCCTCAAACCCACTCTATAATCGGGATATTATTCCTTAGCTGATGCAATTCTAGAACTGGGTTCTAGTTCAGCACATGAATTAAATTAAACTCTATAGTTTCAGAATGATACTTTCCAAATGATATCTTTAACAGTGGTCGTCTGTATAAGAGGGGATGCCAATTCCCTGATACTAATGGCCAGAACCAATTTTGGTGTATTTTTATTTACAAATGGTAGCTCTAATGATTTGGCATCTGAATAAAATCAAACTTTGTATAAACTATGGTCTACAGTCAGATGTAACAGAAACTTAAAACACAAGCAAGTTAATTTAACCCACCTGACCAGAAATTCACAGATACAGAAATCTATACTTTGTAGCCACAGATGTGGTTCCTGCTATGCATGTGGAGGATCAATAGTTGCACGTGTTGGAATATAAAGAGCACCATATAACACTGAAAGTAGGATTAACTGTATATTTAAAAATACAGTATATTTAATATTATGTCCATGCAGTCTGGGATATGTGGGGAAAACCAGTAGAGAAATGAGAACCACACATACAGAATACAAATGAGCTATATGAAATTAAAAAAATGAATGCGCTGAGGGTGACCCCCTGGATGGAACGTAAACAAGAGGATAGCCAAGGTAGGCGGATTATCCTGGAAAAATAAAATGTCTTTATGATTGTAATACAGATGAGAAAAGGAGAGAGATATTTTGATTTTTCACTTTAAATACAGCGCACCAGATACTGCAAAATAAATATTTGAAACTGTGTTTATCTCCTGGTTAAAGAAAGTGATTTTCGAGATTACGTATCTAGGGCAGTAGTTTCCTTTGAATTAAAACAGGTGTGCTCTGTGCAATAAGTATAAACTCTTCTTTGATAATGAAAGACTGGGCATGGTTATCAGAAAAATACACACTGTAGTATTAAAAACTTTCTTTTGACAGATGTACACATTAAGTTTAAATAAATTTTAAACTTTGGTACAGTCCTTTTATGTTGACATTAATACGTTTGTGCAAACCCTCTATTGTCACGATTGCACTCAGGGTATTTATTATGTGTCTGTTATCTTTTGTCTACAGTTTGATCTAGACCCTCTAATCTCAGGTTTCCCAATAAATAGACTTCTCAAAACTTTATTTGCATATTATATTTTGTCCATTAATCTTGTTTCAATATCACAGTATTTACAACAAGCATTTTCAATGCTATCGGTCTCACCTTTTAGACCTTATAAGTAGTGCTTAGTTTGAGCCGGTGGTTTCCGATGTTGAGCACTGGCACTTAATCAACAACACTGGCGCTTGAGCACCAATTATGGAGACATTTATTTTTGGTAGGCAGAGGTCGATTAAGTGATTTGTCTAAAATCACAGGATGTTGAGCTGAAGCAGAGACTGCTTTGAGGTCGGAAGCTCTGGCCGTTATGCAATGTCCTCTCCCCACTTCTAGGGTTTGTTTGTACTGTGGAGAAAAGGGTTGGTCGAAGCTCCCTCCTGACAAGAGCCCCAGCACTTATTTTTACAAATTAACCACTGCTTAGAAGTGTTTAGCAATTCAACACATATAACATTTCACGAACAATGTACTTATTTTTAAAATACGCATTGATTTGCTGCAGCATTCGGCTACTAAAATACAATATTTTAACACTTTTAGCCAAGCAGCATCATAGCACCTGGATTGGATAACTCTGAGTCTGCAACGTGTATGTTACAAGCTACAAATTGTAAGCGTCCGTGATGCGCCCATCTGCAACAAAGTGTTGTAGCTTTAATGACAAGATAAAAGGGCAAAGAAGTGACAGGAAAGGCAAGCTCGACCTCAATACATCTTTGTCATCACAGAGGTTTCAGGGGTGCCATCAATTAAAGCCAACACTGTCTTCCAAGAAGCCTTTACATTTGCAGATTAACCCATTTCACATATTTACATTTCTTTCAAGAAGCAAACACCCTGACAAGGCTTGTTTATTAACGGTCTGTTCCTCTGCTTCACACAACAGAACTCTCCCTCCTTTCCACATCAGCTAAGACATCCCAACTGTCGGAATTAACCATTCTGGGTAGGTTTTATTGTTTTAACAAAATGTGTTGGGGGGGGGGGACTGTTTTTGTTAAATTAAAAACATACAGGTGCATTGTGCCCCAGAGATCCCCACACACTTCAATCTCTAAGTGAGAGCAACAATTACGCTACGGAACACCAGCGAAGGGTCATAGAATAGCTCTGTTTTGAGCAGCGCCGAGAGGCCCCAAACACCCCATTGTACAGCTAGATCAATTGCAGCTCCCAGAGCAAGTTCCTGCAACATCACAGCACCAAGAACGCTGAAAGAAACCACCATACAGACCTCCCTCCCAGCCAGTCAACTTTAGAGCTCCCCCTGGTATGTGCATTCCACCAATGTAATTTTGAAGTTTGATGTCTAGCCAATAAGAAGCCTACCTTGTTCCTCCACTGTGTGACTGTTTTGATGCCTGCTGCCAACGCATAGTTTGAAAAAATAAGTCTATATTTTTTCATAAATATTTCTTTGAATCCCTTTTTTCTGTTATAGTGACAGGCATATTGTTTGCAAAAAATGTGTTATTAATCACAAAATGCGGATTGATACACGTAAGACGTGTTTAATGTGATCGTCTAAGTCCTATTCCGAAATTAGTTACATTTAACCACTTCTCCTGGGTTAGTGTGTTTCTAAAGTGAGAAGATTGGCAGTTTCAAGATGGCGGTTTTATTGGCGGACCACACAGTAAGCATAAGTCACAAACATTGTGCAGCCGCAACAATTTATTCCAACCTAGTATGGCCATGCGCGATAGGCGTGGCTAACCCAGCATTTTATAGCAAGCGTTAAAATGTGCGCATGCCAACTCACCGAGTGTGAGGATTGTGTGACAGCGAACCAATGACAAGCTCAACTCTATTGTCTAGGCAGGAAAAAGAAAATGACTGAGAGGAACGCACTTAGAAGTGTCCAATAAAACAATGACAATGTTTTTGTAGGACATTAATTGAAAAAAGATATAATTTTAGTTTAGTTCATAAGTAGACATGGTCTGATGTTTAAATGTACCAGTTGAGATAATGAAAAATGTTGGTTAGTGATAAATTACATTAACCCGGATCATGGCATGCGTGCCCCCTCCGTCCGGAGAGCTGAAAAAAATAGTTGCATTTCAAACAAGCATTGGCATAACCAATAGGGTTCGCCTTTGGGACCTTATAAGTGTTTAGTTATCCAGCACAATATCCTTGGTGCAACAACATCAACTGTTGCATGGCTAAACACTTATAAGGTCCCAAAGGCGAGACCTATTGGCTATGCCAATGCTTGTTTTGAGTGAGTGGCTCGTGCAGGGATGCCACTGCGAGGAAGGGATGCTGCGAGTGCTTTTACAGGAGCCCCTGTGACACTGCACCTTTTCAAAATGTATCTTGGGTCTGGTGTAATACTTCTAGCCCCTATTCCCGTCTTCTCGCACCCAATGCATCAATAAATGTCACATGTAAAGCCGGGATTGACACTCCTATTACCCTTGCTCTCCAGTGACACTTTACCTGTCACAGGTGGTGCTGGTGGACGTGGTGGTGGATGTGGTGGTGGTGGTAATGGTGGTGGACGTAGTGGACGTGGTGGTTGTTCAGGAATTCCACCTCCTGAACCTCCACCTGCTTATTCTATTTTCCTTCATAAATACTGGTATTCATAAAGGCCAAATTGGCTTGAAATGCAATTTCTCACCTGCCACTCCTTCTGACTATAACTAGATGTTAGGGCCTATGGAGATTCAACTTGGCAAAGATGCTCAAATTTTTTAGCTGACCTAGTAGATCAGGAATCAACGATAATGGATACAGATGTGTGGCTGTGATTTAATTTAAGGTGTGATATCTATACACAGGTGCAATTCTCCACCATTTTTCGGTACAAAAAATAGTTAAGATGACATATGTGAGTTTGAGTGCCTGATGAATCCAGCAGTAAATGTTCCTCCAGATTAATTTTAAGGTGTTGGCTCTCAGGTTCTGTTAGCACTCAGATGTGACTACAAGGGATCTGTGGAATAGGGATTAGATCAATCTGGTAATCAAAGGATCTGTGAGGTGGTAATGTGCCTGCATTGATTTAATTGAAAATATCAGAAAAAGTGTGATATTCTTCAGAAGTGTTTCCTTTATATTATTCTCAGCAATAGCACAAATGATAGGATTTTCTGTAGGTTTACATTTTCATTACAGAAATCAGAATTTAGAATGATTTCTCCTCAAACCCACTCTATAATCGGGATATTATTCCTTAGCTGATGCAATTCTAGAACTGGGTTCTAGTTCAGCACATGAATTAAATTAAACTCTATAGTTTCAGAATGATACTTTCCAAATGATATCTTTAACAGTGGTCGTCTGTATAAGAGGGGATGCCAATTCCCTGATACTAATGGCCAGAACCAATTTTGGTGTATTTTTATTTACAAATGGTAGCTCTAATGATTTGGCATCTGAATAAAATCAAACTTTGTATAAACTATGGTCTACAGTCAGATGTAACAGAAACTTAAAACACAAGCAAGTTAATTTAACCCACCTGACCAGAAATTCACAGATACAGAAATCTATACTTTGTAGCCACAGATGTGGTTCCTGCTATGCATGTGGAGGATCAATAGTTGCACGTGTTGGAATATAAAGAGCACCATATAACACTGAAAGTAGGATTAACTGTATATTTAAAAATACAGTATATTTAATATTATGTCCATGCAGTCTGGGATATGTGGGGAAAACCAGTAGAGAAATGAGAACCACACATACAGAATACAAATGAGCTATATGAAATTAAAAAAATGAATGCGCTGAGGGTGACCCCCTGGATGGAACGTAAACAAGAGGATAGCCAAGGTAGGCGGATTATCCTGGAAAAATAAAATGTCTTTATGATTGTAATACAGATGAGAAAAGGAGAGAGATATTTTGATTTTTCACTTTAAATACAGCGCACCAGATACTGCAAAATAAATATTTGAAACTGTGTTTATCTCCTGGTTAAAGAAAGTGATTTTCGAGATTACGTATCTAGGGCAGTAGTTTCCTTTGAATTAAAACAGGTGTGCTCTGTGCAATAAGTATAAACTCTTCTTTGATAATGAAAGACTGGGCATGGTTATCAGAAAAATACACACTGTAGTATTAAAAACTTTCTTTTGACAGATGTACACATTAAGTTTAAATAAATTTTAAACTTTGGTACAGTCCTTTTATGTTGACATTAATACGTTTGTGCAAACCCTCTATTGTCACGATTGCACTCAGGGTATTTATTATGTGTCTGTTATCTTTTGTCTACAGTTTGATCTAGACCCTCTAATCTCAGGTTTCCCAATAAATAGACTTCTCAAAACTTTATTTGCATATTATATTTTGTCCATTAATCTTGTTTCAATATCACAGTATTTACAACAAGCATTTTCAATGCTATCGGTCTCACCTTTTAGACCTTATAAGTAGTGCTTAGTTTGAGCCGGTGGTTTCCGATGTTGAGCACTGGCACTTAATCAACAACACTGGCGCTTGAGCACCAATTATGGAGACATTTATTTTTGGTAGGCAGAGGTCGATTAAGTGATTTGTCTAAAATCACAGGATGTTGAGCTGAAGCAGAGACTGCTTTGAGGTCGGAAGCTCTGGCCGTTATGCAATGTCCTCTCCCCACTTCTAGGGTTTGTTTGTACTGTGGAGAAAAGGGTTGGTCGAAGCTCCCTCCTGACAAGAGCCCCAGCACTTATTTTTACAAATTAACCACTGCTTAGAAGTGTTTAGCAATTCAACACATATAACATTTCACGAACAATGTACTTATTTTTAAAATACGCATTGATTTGCTGCAGCATTCGGCTACTAAAATACAATATTTTAACACTTTTAGCCAAGCAGCATCATAGCACCTGGATTGGATAACTCGGAGTCTGCAACGTGTATGTTACAAGCTACAAATTGTAAGCGTCCGTGATGCGCCCATCTGCAACAAAGTGTTGTAGCTTTAATGACAAGATAAAAGGGCAAAGAAGTGACAGGAAAGGCAAGCTCGACCTCAATACATCTTTGTCATCACAGAGGTTTCAGGGGTGCCATCAATTAAAGCCAACACTGTCTTCCAAGAAGCCTTTACATTTGCAGATTAACCCATTTCACATATTTACATTTCTTTCAAGAAGCAAACACCCTGACAAGGCTTGTTTATTAACGGTCTGTTCCTCTGCTTCACACAACAGAACTCTCCCTCCTTTCCACATCAGCTAAGACATCCCAACTGTCGGAATTAACCATTCTGGGTAGGTTTTATTGTTTTAACAAAATGTGTTGGGGGGGGGGGACTGTTTTTGTTAAATTAAAAACATACAGGTGCATTGTGCCCCAGAGATCCCCACACACTTCAATCTCTAAGTGAGAGCAACAATTACGCTACGGAACACCAGCGAAGGGTCATAGAATAGCTCTGTTTTGAGCAGCGCCGAGAGGCCCCAAACACCCCATTGTACAGCTAGATCAATTGCAGCTCCCAGAGCAAGTTCCTGCAACATCACAGCACCAAGAACGCTGAAAGAAACCACCATACAGACCTCCCTCCCAGCCAGTCAACTTTAGAGCTCCCCCTGGTATGTGCATTCCACCAATGTAATTTTGAAGTTTGATGTCTAGCCAATAAGAAGCCTACCTTGTTCCTCCACTGTGTGACTGTTTTGATGCCTGCTGCCAACGCATAGTTTGAAAAAATAAGTCTATATTTTTTCATAAATATTTCTTTGAATCCCTTTTTTCTGTTATAGTGACAGGCATATTGTTTGCAAAAAATGTGTTATTAATCACAAAATGCGGATTGATACACGTAAGACGTGTTTAATGTGATTGTCTAAGTCCTATTCCGAAATTAGTTACATTTAACCACTTCTCCTGGGTTAGTGTGTTTCTAAAGTGAGAAGATTGGCAGTTTCAAGATGGCGGTTTTATTGGCGGACCACACAGTAAGCATAAGTCACAAACATTGTGCAGCCGCAACAATTTATTCCAACCTAGTATGGCCATGCGCGATAGGCGTGGCTAACCCAGCATTTTATAGCAAGCGTTAAAATGTGCGCATGCCAACTCACCGAGTGTGAGGATTGTGTGACAGCGAACCAATGACAAGCTCAACTCTATTGTCTAGGCAGGAAAAAGAAAATGACTGAGAGGAACGCACTTAGAAGTGTCCAATAAAACAATGACAATGTTTTTGTAGGACATTAATTGAAAAAAGATATAATTTTAGTTTAGTTCATAAGTAGACATGGTCTGATGTTTAAATGTACCAGTTGAGATAATGAAAAATGTTGGTTAGTGATAAATTACATTAACCCGGATCATGGCATGCGTGCCCCCTCCGTCCGGAGAGCTGAAAAAAATAGTTGCATTTCAAACAAGCATTGGCATAACCAATAGGGTTCGCCTTTGGGACCTTATAAGTGTTTAGTTATCCAGCACAATATCCTTGGTGCAACAACATCAACTGTTGCATGGCTAAACACTTATAAGGTCCCAAAGGCGAGACCTATTGGCTATGCCAATGCTTGTTTTGAGTGAGTGGCTCGTGCAGGGATGCCACTGCGAGGAAGGGATGCTGCGAGTGCTTTTACAGGAGCCCCTGTGACACTGCACCTTTTCAAAATGTATCTTGGGTCTGGTGTAATACTTCTAGCCCCTATTCCCGTCTTCTCGCACCCAATGCATCAATAAATGTCACATGTAAAGCCGGGATTGACACTCCTATTACCCTTGCTCTCCAGTGACACTTTACCTGTCACAGGTGGTGCTGGTGGACGTGGTGGTGGATGTGGTGGTGGTGGTAATGGTGGTGGACGTAGTGGACGTGGTGGTTGTGGACGTGGTGGTGGTGGTGGTGGTGGACGTGGTTGTGGACATGGTGGTGGACGTGGTGGTGGAGGACGTGGTGGTGGAGGACGTGGTGGTGGTGGACGTGGTGGTGGTGGACGTGGTGGTGGTGGACGTGGTGGACGTTGTGGTGGTGGTGGATGTGGTGGTGGACGTGGTGGACGTGGTGGTGGTGGACGTGGTGGTGGTGGAGATGCACTTGGTGGTGGTGGTGGTGGACGTGGTGGTGGTGGAGATGCACTTGGTGGTGGTGGAGATGTACGTGGTGGTGGTGGTGGACGTGGTGGTGGTGGAGATGCACATGGTGGTGCATGTGGAGGACGTGGTGGTGAATGTGGTGGTGGTGAAGGATGTGATGGTGTTGGACGTGGTAGTGGTGGTGGACGTGTTGTGGTAGACATGGTGGTGGTGGATGTGGCGGTGGACCTGTTGGTGGTGGACGTGGTGGTGGTGGAAGTGGTGGTGGACGTGCTGGTGGTGGTGGACGTGGTGGTGGTGGTGGACGTGGTGGTGGACGTCGTGGTGGATGTGGTGGTGGTGGACGTCGTGGTGGTGGTGGACGTCATGGTGGTGGTGGACGTCATGGTGGTGGTGGACGTCATGGTGGTGGTGGACGTGGTAGTGGTGGACGTGGTGGTGGTGGACGTGGTGGTGGTGGACGTGGTGGTGGTGGAGATGCACGTGGTGGTGCATGTGGAGGACGTGGTGGTGAATGTGGTGGTGGTGGTGGATGTGGTGGTGGTGAAGGACGTGATGGTGTTGGACGTGGTAGTGGTGGACATGGTGTGGTAGACATGGTGGTGGTAGATGTGGCAGTGGTGGTCGTGGCGGTGGTGGATGTGTTGGTAGTGGACATGGTGGTGGTGGTGGACGTGGTGGTGTTGGACGTGATGGTGGTGGACGTGGTGGTGGTGGACGTGGTAATGGTGGACGTGGTGGTGGTATTGGACGTGGTGGTGGATGTGGTGGTGGTGGACGTGGTGGTGGTGGATGTGGTAGTGGTGGAGGTGGTGGGGTTGGATGTGGTGGTGGTGGACATGCTGGTGGACGTGGTGGTGGTGGACGTGGTGGTGGTGGACGTGGTGGTGGTGGAAGGTGGTAGTGGTGGACGTGGTGGAGATGGACGTGGTGATGGTGGTGGTGGTGGACATGGTGGACGTGGTAGTGGTGGACATGGTGGTGGTGCACATGGTGGACGTGGTGGATGTAGTAGTGGTGGATGTGGTGGTGGTGGGCGTGGTGGTGGTGGACATGGTGGTGGTGGACATGGTGGTGGTGGACGTGGAGGGTGGGGTGGTGGTGGACATGGTGGTGGTGGACGTGGTGGTGGTGGAGGATGTGGTGGTGGTGGACATAGTAGTGGTGGACGTGGAGGTGGTAGACATGGTGGTGGTGGTGGTGGACGTGGTGGTGGTGGTGGACATGGTAGTGGTGGATGTGGTGGTGGTGGACATGGTGGACGTGGTGTTGGATGTGGTAGCGGTGGGCGTGGTGGTGGTGTTGGACGTGGTGGTGGTGGTGAACGTGGTGGTTGTAACATATTTCTAACATTTATTCTAAGTATTGGTTTCTAAAGGCATTTGATTCTTGCTGAGAAAAGAAACCTAATATGCCCTTCAAACACTGAAATTAATTTCTGTTTGCAGGCTGATATACTCATTCGTCCTAGTCAAGTGTGTCTGTGCACTATAAAATATAATGCTTTGGATTTTGTATCGTATTGCTGCTTCCAGGGAGCTATCAGAGGAGGAAAGGGTAACCTCCGCCATTTAGCAATATCTCTTTCAGCCAACTGAAAATATAAGTTAATATAGTGCGGAAGAGCACAAAACAAAATAAAACATAAAAAATATACAGGGCCAATCGCAGCACGGGAGGGGCAGAGACCAAAACGGCAGAAGGGGGTAGAGGTGCGGCATGCGGCGTGCCATCGAATTGAAAGACAACTGACGTGGCCTGCATCCCAGACACAAACACAGCGTTTCCCTTGCGGGAGCGCACAGGGGCACCATCTGTTTTCAACATAATTACAAACAGATGGCGCCAAAGCTCGCTCCCGCAAGGGATATGCCAAACGTGCACGAGTTTTTGGCCAAAATGCTGATCGATTCCAAAAGGTCCCCTCCTATGAAGCGCATGTGCGCTGCGTAGGCGAGACCTAAATAGCGGTCGCTATTGCCCCGGCTGCATCAAAAGAGAAAGCAGGCATGGCGCGGTGAACAGAAGTAAACCACGTCATGCCTGCAGCAAGAGAAACTCAATAAAGAAAATAGTGCTTACACATTTAAGAGCACATACTGTGTAACAACCGAAGTAAAGGGGCCAGTAGGCATGGGAGGTAATAGATTAAGAAAAGGCGGTAGTAAGGAGGGACTAACAAGCCACTTTATGAATCAGACACCAGCATTTAGGAAGGACACAAGCCAAAGACAAACATGGGCGGAGAGTGGGCCGGGCTTCTCTTTCATATTCCACTACAGCAGTCTCGCTGAGCAGGGCATTGGCACTGACTCAGGCTTGACCTAAAAAATATATGTATATATTATCATGCAATCACTTGCTTTACTTACAGCCTCGATCTGAGTATAACAGTAATTACAGAATATGTTGACAAGCTATCACTTTAAATGAAGTATTTAAAGTGCAACTACATTGTTGCATGATATTCAGCCATTCAGCCAAAGTGGCACTGACATTTTAAAAAGAATTGCCACATTAAACTGTCAGGACCCAATGTTCTTCTATTGCCTCCCCGTCTGTATGGCCAGGTACAAACGTCCATTGTTTGTTTTTCCGAGTTATTTATAGTAATTAGGCTTGTTCTACATCGATTCCCTGTTCTCTCTGATCATGAGATTGTAAATACTACCACGTCAGCCATCTTGAAAGATGCTATCTACATTAGTAACCAAACCCTTGGGGAGTAGACCTCCGACCCTCGGTCTAGGTCCACTCTCTCCACGCAGCTCTGCTGTGCCGTCTCCTGCCTCCAGACCCCGACCACCTCCTTTCTCAGTCGTTTTGTTTCTTAATTTTTACCTCTTGTGCCATTGTTATTGTGCCCATCGGTGTCTTGCTCTAATTCCACCACTGTTTTTATTTTCTTGTGCCTGTTCCTTTTGCCTTTTGACCCTGCTGCCCCGCTCCCCGGAATTCCCCCGCTCCAGCCTTCCAGCCTCTCCTCCCTCTCCTCCCTCCCACCCCCCCTAGTTAATGGCGGCCGCTCTTTACAAGTACTGGGGTAGGGGTATCTAACTGAATAGCTTGACTCTAATCCCTAACCGGAGTATTACACCCAGGCAGGGGAAGCTGGCGCCCCTACCTGTTGAAAATTGAAACAACAATGTGGTTAAGCATTCACTAAAGACATGGATTCCCCTTTTATAACCGAGTTTCTCCCGTTATGTTGACTAAAGTATGGACTCCATTTTGTATTGTCATGTCTCCACGTGCTCAGCACGAGAAGAGTCCTATCTTCGTGTTAGTTGCTCTTGCAATCTGCCTAGTAACAGTCTATAAATAGCTCCTTTGTCCGTCTGGCGCATGCCCAGACTTGACCACATCTGTTATCAGTTAGTCTTTGCTTGACCATGTTTTTGCGGGCTCAAGGAGTGTGTTAACTCCGCCCATATATTGATTCTGTATCGAAAATGTCCATAAAAGGCAATACTCTTTGCTTCATGTTGTATCCACCCACTTATGAGCCCCTCTGTTGTGTATAAAAGGGGACCGTGTACGCAAGTTCTTTGTACTACTCTATGCAATACTGAAGGGTGTTGTATGGATTGTAGGACCACCCTTAAGGGTTAATAAACTTTGTCTTTGTACTTTGCAGTTTCCGTGCCAACTTCCTTGTAGATTCCATTACAGGAGAGCGAACCCCTGTGTCCTGCGGGCCTAGCTGGGGCCTGTATTCATCAATTGGCGCCCGTCACGTGGGGCTCATCGGCGACTCGGATGCTCGAAGGACTGGTCGTGACGAAGGTGAGGAATTTGGCCGGGGATGTGATCACTGCCAGAGGCATTTTAGTCCTGGCATCCCGAGGTTTTCTTCCTTCCCTTCCGAACTGACCATCTGGGTGGCGCCGGTCCTCGACTGAGACCTCTTCTGTCGGTTTTGCCGTGACAGCCGTTTGGGCAAATTTTGGAGCTTGGCAGTTGGAATCTGGACACTCTTGATTGGTAAGAACCGTTGTACGGTACTTGCTCCGAGTTTTTGAAGCCTGGGTTGGCTATTTGAGTTTGATTTGTGATGACCGGTCATATCTTGTATTGATTACTGTGAGAATATATGCGTTGCAACACATATAGGCAGGTAATGTGGAGATATTTCTCCGGAGCTGTGTAAATTTGAACGGCGCAAAGTTTAAGTGCCATTTTTTTGATAATACTGCATATTTTGCATTATTTTTGAGCATGCCTGCTTTTAGCGCACTCCGTAAGTGGTGCTGCTGCTTTGGAAACCGGTTAAACCTCGAGGAATCTGCTCCAGCCCCCCCAGAGGGGACTCCTAATAGGGATATGTATGTGAAGCATGGTCTTTCTTCTATAATGTACAGCACAGTATGGAGGAAATACACCAAAAAGGATCCCGAGTTCCGCTGGCCTTTGTATGGATCATTTGATATGCGTAAGATTGAGTATGTGGAACAGTGTATGTGTAAACGGCGTGCTCGTCAAGATATGTTTGAGTGTGTGCGATTATGGGTGAAGGAAGTGCGTGAGCGAGAAAAACGTGAGAAAGCGCTGTTTGATAAAGAACAACGGAAGAATGATCATGTGCGAGCACAGGAAGCGAAGCGTCGGGAGGAAAGAGAACAGACGGAGAGACAAGAGAAAGAGCGTAGGCTGCAAGTGTCGGGTCAATATGCTGTTCGGCAGCCTCTTTATCCTGTCCTTACTAATCTTGATGATGATTTTTTCCTATTAGATCGTTCCCCGCCACCTTATGTAGGTGCGTCTGCTCCGGCAGTTCAGGATTCTGGATCGGGTAAAGATAAGATAGACACGCGATCCATGTTATCTCTTGAGCGCTCGGGTGAGCTTCGGAAACTTTCTTATCATGCAGTCTCAAATAAGATATCTTCTGCAGAGTTATTACCGATTCTGGAAGGATGGCAGGATAGGGAGAAGTTGTATTTTGCTGCCATTTTCTCTGATGAAGTGGTTACTGCCTTTCGAAAATATTCTGATGTGTTTGAGCCACAGGAGATAGTGTCGGATTCTAGAGCACTACGTAATGGTACTTTCTCTCCCTCTCAGGTGCCTGATGCGGTCCGACGACTGTTTGCGCTAAGGGATGAGATGCTTCAACTGCGGGACAAAGCGCGCCGGAACAAGGAGGAGGAGAGCTTGACCTTGCAGGCGGACGACCAGCAGCCGTCTTCCTCCCAGTCAGATAAGGGCGAACTAGTGCATGCTAAACCCATGCGAGAGGCGGCACCTTTGTATGTTCCTCCTAAAGGAGCGGGAACTAGTTTGGATATTACTTCTGCCGATGCTAAGGGATATTTTGTGTATAATTGGGTTTATACTCCCTGGCATAGGGCTGATGTTATGGCATTAAAGAATGCATTGCCTGACCCCCGCAAGAATCCAGCGGCCTTTTACGAAGAAGTCGAAGGGGCCTTGAATTCTTGTACTATGACCTTAGCCGATATAGATCTGTTCTTTGGACTTATCTTACCACCGGATATGTGGCGATCTGTGCAGAAGGTGGATGATCAAGCCGCTTTTAAGGCTAGGTGGTCTGAGATTGAGGATGAGGATAGGGAGAGGAAACCCGCGCAAAAACCGCCTCAGATTATCTTCGATCTCCCCGCTGCTATTTTGACCAAGTTGAAAACAATTATCCCCCCTAAAAAGATTGACTGGAACATGTTAGCCTCGTGTAAACAGAAGGTTGATGAATCAGTTGCAGATTTCTTTACGCGCTTTGAGGAGACATTTCATGATTTTAGTGGTCAGTCACTTACGGATGATACGGGTCGACACCTTTTTGCTGATAAATATGTGGCGAATTTATTACCGGAAATAGCAGCTCGTTTAAAAGCGAGTGAAAGTTCTTGGTCCACCGCGTCTCCGACATCCCTCCTGACTAGAGCTCAGTACTATGAGCGTCAGGAACAAGAAGCGAAGGGGCAGGAGGAGAAGAAATCGAAAGATTTAAAAACGAAGGTGATGTTAGCGCAAGTGTATGGTCCGCCTCGTCGGGGTGTCGATAGAGGTAGGGGAGGATTCTATGGTCCCCCTTCGGGTCGATCAGATGTAAATAGGAATCAATGTGCGTATTGTAAACAATCGGGTCATTGGGCCAAAGATTGTCCGGCGTTGTATGCATCTCGTCAGGGGCGTAATCAAGGTCCACCGAGAGGTAGAGGGGGTTTCTCGAATTTCAGAGGGAATTCTAATGATCGTGCTCGTTTTGAACCTACCGTGCAGCAGCGAGATAGACCTAATGTATTTGATCGACAGCACCAGTATCAAGTGTCAGGGACTGACCGCTCTGGGTACCATGATTCGCAGCATGCATAGGAATGCGTTGGATGGGGGTTAGAATCAGTTGAAGTGCCGGTTGATCAGAAGGGTCCTTATGTCTCAGCGAAGGTTTTGGGTTCTACTGATCGGTTCCTAGTTGATACAGGAGCGACTCGTAGTGCGCTGTCCAAACAATTGGTTCCGAGGGCTCCCCCATCTGGCTTAATGGTTACATCGGTAGGGTTTGATGGTACACTCTCTCGAAGCCCTCTTTCTCGACCCCTTGCATTCCATGTTGATCCCTTTTCTGCACCCTGTCCGTTTTTGCTTGCCCCGAACACGCCTGACAACATTATGGGTCTTGATATGCTCAAGCACTTCAGAGCTACGATCCGCTGCTCCCCCGCTGGAGTACGTGTGATATTAAATGATAATCACCCTCTGACAGAACGGATGTGTGTGGTTGCAGAGGATACTGTGTTAGCTTCCCTCCCTCGTACTTTGTGGGCCACCTCGGATACTGATGTGGGACAGATGGTGATTCCGCCTGTCCATATTAGTGTCCAGGAGGGGGCGGTGTTACCACGCCTCCCTCAGTATCGTATTTCCCAGGAGGGGGAGGAGGCCCTTATACAGATTGTGCAGGATTTGATTAAGGTGGGAGTAGTGGAGGAAGTTCCCTACAACGTCTGCAACAGTCCTATTTTACCCATCTTGAAGAAAGATACGGATGCCAAAGTTTATCGGTTTATCATTGATTTGAGGGAAGTGAACAAGATCGTGATACCTCAGTATCCAGTGGTATCTGATATCACGACGTTGCTCACTTTGGTCCCGCCAACGGCGACCACGTTTTCAGTTATTGATTTGAAAAATGCCTTCTTTTCGATCCCTATTCATCCTGACAGCCGATACCTTTTTGGTTTCACTCTGAATAATAGGTCTTATCGATTTTGTAGAGTTCCTCAGGGCTACACAGAAAGCCCTAGCATTTACAGTCAAGCATTGAAAAGGCAATTGGATTCCTTTGTTCTGCCCGAGGGTGTCGCCCTTATACAATATGTCGATGACATCTTGTTGGCGGCTGACACTCCTGAGCTGTGTGAGAAGAGTACGTTATCCTTGCTTTCCTTTTTGGCATCTCACAATCACAAAGTGTCGAGGAAGAAATTGCAATTCTGTAGACCAAAGATGACTTATTTGGGTCACCTTTTGTCTAAGGAGGGGCGTGCACTCACACCAGATCGTATTCAAGCGATTTTGGACACGCCAGTGCCTTCCACACAGAAGGACGTGCGTGCATTTTTGGGTCTTGTTTCTTTTTGTAGGCAATGGATATTAGGGTTTTCACACATAGCCAAACCATTATTAGCCCTTTTGACAAAAGACACACCTATTCCGCTTCCCTGGTCAAATGAGTGTGAAATTGCCTTCCAGCAATTGCGACAGGCCCTTTGTTCAGCACCAGTGTTAGGGACCCCTGATTATACAAAGCCCTTTTCGCTGTATGTGCATGAGAAAGATGGATGTGCATTATCAGTTTTAGTGCAGATGCACGGCGGCAAGCAGCGCCCGTGTGCATATTTTTCGGCTGTACTTGATCCTGTTGCCCGAGCATTGCCTGGTTGTTTTCGCTCGGTTGCGGCGACAGCTGTGTCAATACGCCAAAGCGAGGGAATTGTGTTATCTCACAAACTGTTGGTATTAGTCCCCCATGCTGTTGATGCCATGCTTAATCAGACAAAAACGCAACATTTGACCAGTGCCCGTTTAACGGGATACGAGTTGACGCTTTTGGCTCCTCATATTACGTTAAAGAGGTGTGTAACGTTAAATCCGGCCACATTGTTGCCGTTCCCGGAAACTCAGTCTGAAGCACGAAAAACACACGATTGTATTCTGGTGACTGAGGAACAGACAAAGGGTCGTATTGATCTCCAGGATACGCCCTTTCCAGATGTAGATGGAGAATTGTGGGTGGACGGATCATGCCTGAAGCTACCAGATGGTACGACTTCAGCAGCGTATGCAATTACCACACTGCAAACAATAGTGGAGGCAGCACGCATACCACAGAAATCAGCTCAGGCAGCGGAACTGATAGCATTAACACGAGCATGTGAGCTCAGTACAGGATTGTGTGTGAATGTTTATACAGATAGCCGCTATGCCTTCGGAGTAGCGCTCGATTTCGGCCTACTCTGGAAGGAGAGAGGGTTTCTAACATCGCATGGAGTACAGATAATGCATGGAGAGTTAGTTCACAACCTTTTGACTGCATTGACATATCCGAAGAAGATTGCTATAATTAAATGTAGTGCCCATAAGAAAGTGGTTGATAAAGTTGGAGAAGGGAATGCTTTGGCAGACCGGGTGGCACGGGAGACTGCAATGCAGCCTGGTGCTACTGCCATGTACATAGTGAAGTCGCAGGTAGAAAGATGGCACGATGCAAGGAGAGAAGTGCTGGAAATACAGAGGACCGCTTCTGATAAAGAACGGGAGCAATGGTCTAATGATGGAGAATTGGATGATGAGGGTTGTTGGAGAAATAAGCAGATGGATAGATGGAAGTTACCCACAGCTTTTGTATAACCTATGGTTCAGATGGCACATGGGCTAGCACATGTTGGAGCTTCCGCAATTGTAAAATTGCTTACTCAAGTCTGGGAGCATCCAGAGATTGCTAGCACGGCAAAGAGGGTAGTGCAGACCTGTATGATTTGCCTGAAGTATAACCCAGGAAAGGGTACTCGAACTCCAGCAGGAGGATTTGTAACGCCCACTGCACCTTTTGAGGTATTGCAGATGGATTACATTCAGCTTGAACGCTGTAACAATCTGAAGTATGTTCTAGTAGTGGTCTGTGCCTTCAGCAAATGGGTTGAGGCCTACCCTACGAAAGACAATACTGCAATGACTACAGCCAAGATGCTATTGAAGGAGTTTTTCCCTCGATATGCCGTTTGCAGACTGTTGTGGAGTGATAATGGACCCCATTTTATAGCAGACGTTATTAAGTATGTACTGAAAGGGCTGGGAGTTTCCCAGAAATTTCATGCAGTATTTCACCCCCAGTCTGCAGGACTGGTTGAGAAGTATAATGGTACACTGAAGCTCAAGATCGCTAAGATCCAAGCCTCGACTTCTTTGACTTGGCCAGATGCTTTACCGCTGGCATTATTGTCAATTAGATCGATACCACATTCTCGAACCGGTCTCACGCCTTATGAGATCGATTTTGGACGCCCAATGAATATTTGGGGTCCACCAAGGCCTAAATCTGTGTATGATATACCTTGTGTAATGATGAGCGATTACTTGGCACAGTTGACTGATAATTTGGTTTCTATTCATCAACAGGTTCGAGAAGCGCTCTCTGACCGATCCACTGGTGAAGGCCATTCTCTTCAACCTGGAGATTACGTCCTAATAAAAGCGTTCGAGAGGACGAACAGTCTGGAGCCGAGGTGGTCGGGTCCAGAGCAGGTGTTGTTGGCGACAAGGACAGCGGTGCGAGTCTCCAATCGGAAGAACTGGATTCATTCCACGCACTGTCGGAAAGTGCCGCCCGGATTTGTGGAGCCTGCTGTGTTGACCGACCATCGGGAGATCCTGACTACCCAGAAAGGCCGTGTTGTGGAACCGAACGACAGCGAGGAGCTCTTCTCGGACCAAACGATTCCAGAAGTAAGACGATATCATCTCAGACCAAGGAAGTGAATTCTTCAGTATCGGGACAAGTTGTCAGAACGGCCCTTAGGTTGGTGAAACGGAGAGCCGATGTGGCAAGGGGGGGGGGGATCAGCCCTGCATTAGTGTAGCGACACCCGTCTTGGCCCGCTGGTGAAGAAATCAACCGCTGCCTAAGGGGAAGAGTTCTGACAACCTTTTAGTTTCAGGAACATATTGATTTTCATTCTAAAATGGAGAAGAAGAAGATTCTTTGCGCAACAGGTTTTATTATTACAGTAGCTATTGTGGGGATAACCACATGGTTTGTTGAAGATGTGACTCCTGCTCGAGAGTTGCTTGTTTTGACTACTCCAGTGCCTGAGGAGCACTACTTTTATACCCTTCCGTATCAAGAATTGAAGCATCGCCAGTCTTATTTGAATAACACTTTCATCCAGATGTTGCATCATACCCATGTTGCCACTAATGCTACGAACTGTTGGATATGTGGCATGATGCCAGCTCACCAGAAGAAAGGCGGAACTCCGTTCATACCTCTTCCTTTTTCTCATAATGGCTCTTGTAGAGCATGGTACACTTTACTTTTTGCCACACGGAAACCTACAGTGGGACGATTACTCTTCAGACTTAATAGGGAATGTCATCAACATAAAGATGGTTATCCACAAGCGAATGGGACAATTTGGGAATGGGAAGAATATCGACCAGACAATGAATCGATTCCCTATATTTTTACGAACACTAGAGACACTGTGGGGAAAGACCGATTCGTGATTCAAGTGGCACAAGCGGACCTGTGCGTCCAGAGTGTGGGTTATATTCCTGTTGGTGTTAGTGACTGTATCACTACCTTGAATATTGACGGGTTGAATAATAGTACCTTCTTAGCATCCCATAATACATACTTCGTATGTGGGAATAAAGGTTATTATCGTTTGCCAGCCGGTTGGTCTGGAGTATGTTATGTAGCATTCCTATTAACTCCTGTATTCTTGGCACCTGCATCTTATCATAAGGATTTGAAGTTGTTGATTAATGTGACTGTAAATAGGTATAAACGTACTCTATCTATTGATGATGTCGACCAAACTGATACTAGTTTGCAACAGTATATTGATTTTAACCTAGGATTGTTTTTCTTTGTTGGAGCTGCCCTCAATAGTAGGAAAGTTCGAAGATTAACAAGAGTTGTAGAGGCTGTGACAAATCAAACCGCTGCTGCTCTTGGGAATCTCACGGAAGAATTACAAATTACTAGAATTGTTGCACTACAGAATCGTATGGTGTTAGATGTTATGTTAGCTGACCGAGGTGGAGCATGTAAAATTATCGGAAGTAGTTGTTGTGTGTTCATCCCTGACCACTCGCCGTCAGTCTATAATGCTATCAACAGGTTGCATAAAATTTCAGCTGAAATCCATACAGAAAACGGCACCTGGACCTTTTCTGGATGGTTTTGGGCATTGATCACTGCTTGGGGGTGGAAGGTCTTAACTGGTCTCTGTATTATCGTAGCAGTTCTGTTTTCTTGTTGCATTTGTGTCCAATGTGGTCCTTTACTCTGTTCCTTATGTGTGTCATTTTGTATTCCTGATAAGAAAGCTATTGCCAATGTTACTTATCAGAAACATTTAACTAAAGAAATAGAAGAAATGATGAAAATTGACATATACGATGATTATTCTAATAGACCGGATGTCTTTAGTAAATGCTGAAAGGGTCGTCTGTTGAAAATTGAAACAACGATGTGGTTAAGCATTCACTAAAGACATGGATTCCCCTTTTATAACCGAGTTTCTCCCGTTATGTTGACTAAAGTATGGACTCCATTTTGTATTGTCATGTCTCCACGTGCTCAGCACGAGAAGAGTCCTATCTTCGTGTTAGTTGCTCTTGCAATCTGCCTAGTAACAGTCTATAAATAGCTCCTTTGTCCGTCTGGCGCATGCCCAGACTTGACCACATCTGTTATCAGTTAGTCTTTGCTTGACCATGTTTTCGCGGGCTCAAGGAGTGTGTTAACTCCGCCCATATATTGATTCTGTATCGAAAATGTCCATAAAAGGCAATACTCTTTGCTTCATGTTGTATCCACCCACTTATGAGCCCCTCTGTTGTGTATAAAAGGGGACCGTGTACGCAAGTTCTTTGTACTACTCTATGCAATACTGAAGGGTGTTGTATGGATTGTAGGACCACCCTTAAGGGTTAATAAACTTTGTCTTTGTACTTTGCAATTTCCGTGGCAACTTCCTTGTAGATTCCATTACAGGAGAGCGAACCCCTGTGTCCTGCGGGCCTAGCTGGGGCCTGTATTCATCATACCCTTGATGGCAGAGAAGTAAGACAAACTGGAAATTCAAATGTGGAAAGTCATAAAATTGGTCAAGGACGTTGATTTTATGTCGCTAAGGCCTAATGAATATGTGGGCCAAATTTTCCTATTAGACGTTAAGACCACTAAACTTGGTACTGTCAAGAGTGATGAGGCATCCAAATAACCTTTGTTCTATAATAATTACCCTCAAAGGTATAAACTGGGAGCTGCTGTTGTGAAACAGGAGGAATTGGATTGACAGAAGAGCAATGCGCAGACAGTTGAAACTTAATTTCTTTCCTGACAGTCTGCTTGAGAAGGAACCTTTTTAGGTCTACAGTTGTTTTTGGCTAGTCGCTCAAGGCCCTCATAGTCACCCTGATAAAAGAATGGCACAGTAATAGTTTTAATGCAGTTTTTGTAGGCTTATTTGCAGTTGACACTTTTTCTTTGCACCAGAATACAGGTTACATTCCTACCTCAATAATCTCTGCTGCAACCCAGGAAGATCCCATGTTTTCTTCTTTAATTTCTGTCTGGTTTGAGTTCAAAGTTTTTCCTTTGTTTTCTCCTCTTTTATCAGATTTACAACAAAAACTTTTCTGTAGGTGAAGAACAACACCTGTACGTTAGTTGTTCGAAAGGGGATTCGTGAACTGTGAGAATATAGACCGTCTTTTTCTGTTTTTAAAAATGTTATGTGAACATATTTGTAGATTGTTTTTTTTTATTGCACAACACAACTTTTTCCCAAGGGTCTGTTATTTATACTCTGCATGGCATAGGGCTTGCACTCATCTTTTCAAGGGTCTTCTGTTCCCTAGGTCACAAGGCTTGTATACTTCTTTTAACGCCTTTGTCTCCTATGAGTCTACTATGTAAGCGTAGATCGGATTACAACTTTTTTCTTTTACCTTTCAGGTTGCTTCTCATTCCCACAGTTCAGAAAACTTGTAGAAACTAAAAATAAACAATATATAAGATCTCCTTGTAATCAGATAAGTAATGTGTCTGCTTTCTTTAGAATTGGATAAATATTTGTTCACACCTGAACGTTGATTCTTTGATGAATATTCCCTTATTTCACAAGACGTACCTTGGTTCCCCTTGATGAAGTGCAGTGCTGGATTTAAGTGGAATAGATGGGCTTCATTCACGTGAAGAATTACCACCTGGCTGCTGTTTCAGAGAGGTCTTTATGCTAAGTCCATGCCCAAAACGGCTGCCGAGATTTTCATGATCTTTCAAAGATTTGTGCAAGATCTTATAAGATCCCAAAATGGATGCATGCCTTTAGCGCATTCAGATTGCCCCACTGGCCTGCTGCATGCTCCTCCAGATGCATGAAATCAGTGCAAAGTGCTGTGCCCATTAGGGTGGGAAGCTGGTGACGACCAGTGTGGGCGCGGCCTGACACTGCTTCACATCCTGCAGGAATTGGTACTCCATTTCCTTCTCTGAGCAAGAAGGCAGGCTTCTCGGTGCTAGGCAGATGCACAGCTTCTTCAGCAAATTGATGACTTCAGAACTGGGAGACTGGCTATTATGCAGACACCAGTTCTGACCTCCTAACAACTCAATTTAGAGCTCTCTTCCTTACTCATGAAGAACTTAAACCTGGAACTAAATGGAGTGGTTGGAGTCGCACCTTCATACTCGCGACCGTAACAGGGATCTGGATCCACTGTTTCAGATCTTTGAACTGATTTGAGGTGGTTCCCTTTTAAATGTAATTTTCTGGCTGCAGTGCAGACACCGCCTTTGTGCAAGGTGATAGCTCTTGCAGCATGTACTGATGATGCGGATCCCAGCAGGGGTATCCACAGCATGAGCACATTGGAGTGTGGGGACTGCAGCTTTCTTGCAGCAGTGTCAGGGGTAAACAAATACAAAGACCATGTCTAGGAACAGAATCTGATGGCTTTATGTGAAAAACAGCAATGTCCAGGAAAACCTTATCAGCAATCTCTTGCTAAAAGGTCCTCATAGAGTTTCTACAGGAAGCACAATCTTCATCCTCCCTCACTTCAGTGTCTGGGACTCTACTCTCCGCTTTATGAATGTGAGCAATGTGCTTCCACTAGCAGGGAGTAGCTGTATCCATCATCCATCTTGTGCCATGCAAAAGCAGGAACATCCAAAATAGATGCATTAGGTCCAAGAAAACATATCCATATGCACAGAGTATTTGTCATGTATGTGCCACAAATACAAACATATGCGCACACACATAAACATACACACACATACAAACCACAAACACACTGGATGTCAGTGCAAAGGTCAGGGTGCTACTCTGAAGCAGAACTTTTAGACGACTAGGGTCAGTAGGCTGCACTCCTTTCTGACACAGAAGAAAAGTTTACTCAGAGCTAATGATTTACAAAAATTGGTGCTTTGGCACCACTGCTTCACGTCAACAAGCCTTAGCCCGGGTGGTGAACTGCACTCTGTTCGTGGAGTTTTTCGCACTTTGCACTCCGCGGAGTTCTGAAAAACTCTGCTCTGCATAGCGGAGCGGAGTTTTTTTCCTCACTCACGCTCCCCAACATTAAGATTGCGAGTGTGAAAAATCTACCTCCCGACGCAGTTTTTCCTCGATCACGCTCCACAACATTGAGTAGGCGAGGGAGAAAAATCCACTATCGCATGAGATTTCTCAATGCAGGTGGTCGGATTTCTCAATGCAGTCGGTCATGGGTGGTCACGACCGCTCGCGCGGAGAAACCTTCTGTTTGCATTGAGAGAGTTGCTGCTCAAGTAGAAAATCTACTTGAGTGGCAGAAATGAAGCTTTGCCCTACTGCGATGTGCATGGTGCAATTCACATTGATTTTCCAGTGCAGGACAAACACCTGTCGTTGAAATCAATGCAAACCGGTGCGACCAAGCGCACGCTGCATAGCGCGGCTGAGGTTTTTGGTCACTTCGTAGCGTTCATGCTTAAATAACCCACAATATGGAGAGTAGTTATATGTCATTAAAAAGAGAGCACGCTAAGTGCTCCATGCCTGGTCACAGACCATTTCTGGAACTTACATGGAGAGGTTTAGTTTCAGAACGCACACTAAATTAGCATAACAGGGCTGGTAAAACTCAGAATACCAGATTGGTTCACATGCAATTGCATCTCACAGGCAAGGGTATGTACTTGTGTAAAATGCAGCGGCCATTCCTGTCCCAACAACTCCTCATATGTCACTGACACTGCTGATGCCCTAATGGCCTATACAGAGCTACATATGGCATGTGGTCGACTCTGCCCCAGCAGCCTGCAGGGGCACAGGCCTGTGTGGGATACTACCACTCCCCAGAGACTAGTCATCACCATTTACCTACTGAGCCCCCTCTGATCTAATTAAATTGTGAATTTTAACAGTGCAGGATATTATGCTGTCTGATCAATGAAAAACACAGTAGATTGCTGAAAATGTATTCTTATCTCAGCTGCAGATGCATAAAACAAAGAAAAGAGAATGGCCCTCTATATTTACCAGCCCTTTCCACACCTCAGACCAGCCATTGGTTTAGGGTGGGGAAAGGGTTGTTTTTTATGCTTTTATAGTCTCTGTGTGGATATATAAATCACAGCAGTGTTCTTTTGGCTAAAAATTGAAGGTATTATGAAGAATTCACACGTGTCATGGCCGTCTCTCAAATGGCCAGTGGACCTGTGTTAGTTTTGGCTTTTAGCTGACAAAGCTCAATTTTCTATGACCATAGTGCCTACACTTATTTTGAAAGTGTGAAACTACAAGCCCCAATAGTATTAGTGGCTATAAAGCTCGTGGTGGACAAAGGTTTCACACATGCCATGGGGAGGGGGGTCACTTTGCACCTATGCCTTTGTTTTCAAGTGAGGTTGAACTGCCATTCACTTGGTCTCTATCATGTAGGTGAATAATTGCCAGATCCAACACTTTGCAACCTTCTACCATCCTGGATAGACCTGATGGCGCACCACCCTCAACCGTATCCATTCTGCCAGCCAAAAGAGCATGTTATCACCCGAGTGCCACTACAAACTTGGAGTGTAGCGCAAAGATGCAGCCGAGTTTGTTGAGGGAGCTACAGAAATAACAAATAACTCATAAATAAAGAGCACCCCAGGTTCTGAAAGCATCTACATGATGCAAGTGTGTAGGCATTGTATGTTTCATGTGCGGTAGATGTGACAGGAATGTATTGTGGTTGCATATGCTATGTTGAAGCGTTGTTAATGGGTTGCGGGCACATGTTTCGGAGTTCTAAAGGGACTTAGGAAGACTCTGGACATACTGCCCGCTGCTGCCAGGAAGACCCTGGTTCATGCACTCGTGACCTACCGTCTTGATTATGGGAATGTCCTCTATTTGGGTACTACAGAAAGGTGTACTCAGAGACTCCAATGCGTGCAGAACGCAGCGGCCCGATTAGTTCTGAAGCGTCCGAGGAGAGCACCCTCTAAACCGGCTCTTACCGCCTTACATTGGCTCCCAATACGGGAACGAGCTCGTTTTAAGGCACTATGTTTGTGCCACCGTATTATGCATGGGACCTCTCCAGTTTATCTACGGAACCTCCTCACCCCCTACACTCCCACCCGACGCCTCAGGTCTGAGGGGTTGGGTTTGGTTTGTATCCCGATGGTGAAAAGAGCCAGGATGGGGGGCCGCTCTTTTCGGTTTTTGGCGGCCCAATTCTGGAACAAACTTCCAGTATGCCTTCGATTGGAGCCCGTTGAAGGCATCTTTAGGAAGAAATTGAAGACTCTCCTGTTCTCTTCGGAATAGACCTCAGTAACTGCTCTGGCTGCCTCATCGCAGCGCGGGGACACACTGTTCTAAGTGTAACCATGCGCTTTATAAGTTCGTAAATAAATAATAAAAATAATGGGGGTATGGTATAAAGGTAGGTTAACCTTAGGTACTGTAGATTAGCTCTGCTTGATAGGTATCTTAGGTATGTCAGTTATCACATGTTATGTATCGAGAGTAGGTCGGTTATGTAAGGAATGACACTAGGTGAGGTAAGGTCGATGCATATAATGGATGCAGGAGACAAAGAATTATGAGCCACATGAACTAAGAATCGAGTTACAAATTCTGCATTTCCTGAATCGATTTCAATTTTGCGAACTGACCTATTTACTAATAGGTCATATCACAAATTTTCCATTTGTAGTTAGCCAAAATTCAACATACCTCATGAAAATTAATGAATTAATTACAAAATGTCACTAACTAACATTCGAGGCAATCACAAGAATGGTGGCCTGTGAGGGTCAGCTGACCACCATGACTGTGACTGCCTCTAAACAAAGTATTTGCTTTTCATGAATGCAGGGAATTGGTCTGTAATTAAAAAGAAAGGTTTACTTATTTTTAGGGTCTCGCTTTGGAAAACAGCTGTCACCAGACATTTATGTAAGAATCACCAAGAGAGGGGTTTTGGTTCCGCCTACGCGTTTGGAGCCATGCTCATCAAATTGAAAAAAAGTATGAATTACAAAGTTGATGTATTTGTATATATGTATTTTTATACTAGATACATGGTGCAACTTCTGTCCTGATGATGGTCTCGGGGATTAATATTTCGGATAAGGAGATCGAAACGTCGACGCTTGTGACACTGTTTTGATGCAATGAAATGCCATTTGATGTTCATGTATGTTACAACTATCTGAACCAGTGGTTTGTGTCGTATGACCAATTAGTAGTGGTACATACCCATACAAAAAGTGTCAATAACTACTGTCAAGGTTTCACATTGTTACAGTAGTCTTGAGTTGCCAATGTTCAAATCGCTTTTGGAAACTAACGAAATGCTACAAAATATAATTTCTCATAAAAATTTTACAAAAGAATGAATTATGTCTTCTGTATATTGTATTGTCTATGTCTGAGTATTATGATAAATTGAGTTCACTACGGTGACTGTTCAAATAATTAGCAAAAGCAGAATAAATCCTCAAGGTTTATTTTTTGTGTTTACATCAGATTTCATAGGGCATGCTGCATACTTCCTCAGAGAGAGTGCTTGTATCGCACTCCCATTGGCTGTTGGAGGGGTTCCTTTCACCTATTATGGCTGCTGTGTTAAAACACGATGATGCAAAGGTATGGAAGGCACAATCCCTCCAATGATGTTGCCTTGTTTTTGCTTATAGGGAGTCGTTGTGGGAGAAGCAGTTTCAAAACATTATAGCACAAAAGCAGTGATAGAGTGACTCTTGTGTGACATCAATTCTACATGTAGAGGGATCTGAAAATGCCATGTGCTTCTATGTTTCTGTTGTTTCCAGAGCTTCAGAAGGGAGAAGAGTGCTCTGGTAACCAGCGATGATGAATGCAGATCTCAATTTCACTTCTGGGACACTGGTTTGCATTCTGTCCGGGAAATAAAAGCAAAACCGACATGGGGTACATAAAAGTATTCTCATCTGACAAGTGAGGACAGAATGTGTCTTAATGGGCAGATCTGCCCATTTTATAAATGAAGAACCAGGTTTGAGATTCATCATCAGCATCCTGAGAATCTGGGCCAATCACTTAATCTTGAAATGAACATGTCCTTGTGCAATGTAGCAGGTGCTCATGTAAAGTGCTTAAATACCTTTGGGTTAGGTTTATGCTATATAAAACTGCAAAAAATATGTAAAGCTCACATGTGAAATGATACTCCCGGAATATGTATCCCTCCTTCAGCCTAAGAGATTCTTACAAATTGCCTTTTTTGTGTATTTGAGAAAAGTGTTAGAACAACGCTGGGCAGTTATATTGCTGACACATTCAGGAATGATACACTATGCAGTGGCCCATTCTTCATGACATCACCACACGTCAAGGAGGCGCAAGGACTATTGTATATTTCTGAGCTGAGTGACTTACCATGTGTTTTTTTCAATTATCTACTTGGAATAGAGACAATGGCTTGCCTTGTTTTATTGATTGTCATGACTCTATAAAATTATGGAAGCCATTTGTTAGGTGAAAAAAAAAATCTTCATACAGAGGGGCCCATTAGGAAGAACAAAATGATGTACAATATGTCTGTTGCATGCAGTCTGTGAAGTGACACACGCCCGATAAGAAACAGCAAGGTGTTAGGTATGGGCTGGTAAGGTACCACGTCTTATATGGAGCCACGTTACTCATTGGTTTGCCTGTGGGCAGCCAGCGTCAGTACAGGAACTGTTGGCACCACAGGCAATGTAAAGCATTGCTGTGCTGTCACAGCTGCAACCTTTACAACTAATACCTTCACCTATCAAAAGCCCGGCAGAATAAAAGAGGTTTTAATTCTATCTGACTTCAGTATAAGGAATACAACCACAAATGTACCCTTGAAGGAGAAGGGGCAACGTGGACAGTTCACATTGTTAGTAGCTTGTGTGGCTACTGGTTGGGGAGGGAGGGCACAGGGGAGACGTGGCTCATTTAGCTGTAGCTGTGCCAATTGGGGCTACTATTCTGGTGAAAACTGGTTTTAACAGGTGAGCGTAATTGCACTTTTGCTGTTTTCAGTAAATCTGGCACACTTACCCATGACATTGAGCGCTATTTGCTCTTTTTCTTTCAAAATGGGGAGAGAGGAAGTCAATATATTGGTACACACCAACAACATTGTTTTATGAGACTTCACTCCCAGAGGCCTTCAAAGGAAATTGATGGGTTTGCCCAAATTTGCACTGCACTCCAGGTGTGGAATGCCCCTAATAATATGCACCTGTGGCAACCATCCTGACTTCCTGGAGTCCGGGGAAAAACAGTAGCCACCTGAAACGTACTGGAGGTCAGGACTACGTTTCCCACAATGCATTAGACCATTTACTTTGGGGCGATCCCCTGGCGGGCCAGATGGCCAGTGATTCTTTGGTTCAGGGAGTGTAATTTGCCTGCAGGCAGCAGGGGTCTAGTACCTCTAGTCCAAGGAAGTTCTGGAGTTGGCTTTAGGTTGCAGGGTGGTTCCTCTTTCTTTTGGAGCCGAACTCTGGTCCAGGATGAATCGCAGTTGCATGGTGGTTGCTATAGGTGCAGATTAACGCAACACGGGTCTCCTCTATGTCCTAAGTTGCAAGCTTGTCAGATCTGAGGTTCTGGTGCCAGGGGTGATCCTTAAAACCTAGATTTATGGGTGTTAGGGGTGTGGGTGCAAATACCCTATAGGCTAATCCACCCCTGATGTGACCACACCCAGGTGGGGGGTGCCCTTTTCTTCCCAGAACGTTCTATTCTGTCACTTCTAAAACTGCATAAACATTCCTCTGCTGTACAGACTAGGTAGCCCACCCTGGGGTGAAGCTAGTCTTCTGGGGGTATACGCCTCTTGACTACCTAATTTTCCTGCCTGACCAGGTGCAAATGTGCCTGGGACAGAGGGATGTCATTTCCTCCTTTGGGGTGGAAGCCTACTTACATATCTGAGGCAGTGGGAGACTTGAAGATCACCATTTTAATATGCCTCTTCACTAGGCATCCTGTCAGGGAGGAAGGTGAAACATTATGCCAAGGTAGGACTTTGTTTCTGACTCCTGGGAGAGTTGACATCTCCAGGTAGGGAGTCAGATTCCTGTATTGGCATCAACAGCTGCAGGCCCTCAGCCAGACCACTGGAAAGGCTGGGGCAACCAGGTGGGCCACCTCCAAGGTAGCCACCTGGGTGCATGCCACATTAAATATGACTTTGGTAAAACGTCAGATTTGATGAGTCAATTTGTTTGATACCAAACACAACACTTTTCAGTAGGAGCATAATGGAGATGGCTACCTCAGAGTGCCCTGATGCCAGCCCATGTTATCTTATGCCCCCCTGAACACATATACTAGCCCTTAATGGAAAGAGGCTACTATAGGGACATATATGCTTGTGCTTCTATTTCCACACCTTTAAAATAACGCACCCTACCACCTGGGCTTAGGAGGTCTACCTTAAGGGTGACTGATAGATATCAAAAATAGTCCTTTTGCCATGCCACTCCTGGTGAGGGCAAAGTCAAGTTTGAGCAGTTTGCAATGACAGGACTGTTGTTATCTGTATACTTGAGACACTCAGGGAGGCACAATCAGTGCTTCAGGCCCTGGTGACCCCTTCAACTCCCATGCCATGGGTACCACTAATACCACTTACTAGGAACTTGCTGTGAGAAGTTGGCCTGATGTATGATGTCACTAGTTCTAGTGTACACCTTATATCAGTCCAAACAACCCTTATAGTGATTGGTTGTAAAGTCAACCTTATAGACCAGCTATCCTAGTGGTAGCATGGACAAGAGCAGTCTTAGGCTAAACTCTGAATGGCATGTGAAGCCAGCTGTGATACCATATATAATCCCTTGAATACCAAATGAAAGGACACCACAACAGATATATCTATAAAATAAAGTGTATTTATTCTAGTCAAACCCTCAGCACTCTTTATGAGATTAGAGGTAAGTACAACACAGTCTTATTTAAGCATACATTAAGTCACACAGGTAAGTAATACAGTTAGGCCCTAGGGGCCACACAAACCATATACTAAAGAAGTGGTATAAGGACCACTGTCACGGAAATAGGATAGGCCTAGGCCTAGGGAATCGCTGGGGCTACACTACACTAGCAACAGTTAGGAAGTGGGAGGCCCACGGGATTCAGGTGCAGAGTGGAAACACTCACGCGTAATGCGTAAAAGTCGATAGAAGTACTAGCAGTTAGAAATTAACAGTTTAAGGACACCTCTGAAGCAGCTAGAGAGTCGAGACTCGGAAACTAGACCCTAGGATAGTCACTACCCTTGTGAGCACCTAAGTACCCAAGTTACCTAGCCCACGGGCTGCGGGTGCATAGGTGTGAACTTGCGTCGGGTTTCGTCGTGGACTTCTATGGATGCCTGAAGGAAAGTTGCTGACAGGCAGTCAGTGAAGAGTGTCCGGTGGATCCCAAGGCTGGGATCAAGAAGAGAGGAGACCTGCAAGCAGAAGGGACAGAGTCAAGGTCACTAGCCAGTGACCACGTGGAACCAGGAAGGAACCAGGCGATGTCGTGAAGATTGCAGGTGAAGGTGAAGCTTGTCGCTGCAGCCACGGGGACCAGGAGACGTCGAGGACAACCAGGACCAGGAGGCGAGCTGTCCCACGAAGGCTCTTGCTGTCGGTGGCGTCGAAGTCGAACTAGGACTCACCAAGCCTTGGCAAGCGGAACCCACGAAGAACGGAGGACTTGCTTCTGGTGCAGACCAGGAAGGTCTGGGGTGCTTCTCTTTTGCAAAGAAGCGGGAGCCAGTCTGGAGGAGCCAAACCAGCAGTGAAGATTTCAGGGTGCGTCGTCACTAAGGCCACTAGCCAACGGGCAAGCAACCGGACAGACGCGGCAAGCAGGAAAATGCAGAAGGGCCCCACGCAGGACTCGTGGAGTGTGGGGGGCTGATCTTCGGTGCAGATGGTGCTTGGGGTTGGGGCTTCTCAATCCCCGGTGTACAACTTCGAGGGTGCCTCAGAAGCTGCGCTGGAAGATACTAGCCACTTTTCCCAGGTAGCCGGTCCCACGTCTCTCGTCGCCTCCATGGATCTCAGCTCGGCTGTGGATGTGGATCAGGGTCGGAGAAGTCTGGAAGTCAAGGCTCTGGTCGGGCTCTGCAGTCGGTCCCTCGTAGAACTTCAGCAAAGCAAAGGGTAGTCTCTTGATGGTGCCTGTTTGCACAGGGTAGCCACTCCTTGGCCACAAGGGAGATTCTTCAGTCTTCTTCTTTCGTCGAATGTCGAAGGTCCAGAGTTTCTGTTCAAGTTGCAGGTTCAGGATAATCTAATCTCCTGGGGCCCAGCTACCACTCTTATACTAATCTGGGGGGCTGGGTTGCCTGCTAGGTCACGCCTTATGTGTGGGACCTGGGAGGGGGGTAGTTACACCCCCTTCCCTTTGTCCAGTTTCGCGCCAGGACTGGGGCTGGAGTGCCCCAGCACCGGTTTGAACTGGACTATGCACGGGACACCTTGTGTGCCCCAGGCATGTCTCATTCTTTTCATCCCTCCCTGCCCCAATACACTAAGGCCTGTCTGGGGTGGTGCTCGCAACTCCCAAGGCAGGAAGCCTATTGTCCAAGCCTCCCTTGCCGGGATCACTCCCAGCAGCAGGAAGTCAGACTCGTGTCTGTGGCAGCAGCATCCATCTTGTGATGCTGAGGCTTTGGTTAGAGTTAAACAGCAAAGTAGGATTTTAACATGTCTCTCCCTCTAGAAGGGGGGGATAATATCCTCATCACCAGAAATGGTATGGGGTATTATTCCAAAGTGTTAGACACCTTACACATGTTTTGATAAAGCTAAACCATAGTTACCATAACCGTTTAAGATTATAAGGCACTTTAAGAGTATATGGTAGGCTATATCATAGAACAGCTATAAGGACATGGTTCCGAAAGCTGCAGACAGGCTCAGCTCATGCTAGAGCACCATCTCACATGTTACCAAGCACTCTGCCTCCAGGATTGTTAAGGCCTGCCATAGGAGTGGCTGATTTGAATTTGAATTTAAAAACATTTCTATAGCGCACTTTTACCAAGCGGTTTCTTGGCGCTGTTGGATTGCGAGAAGCAAGCAGGAGCAGAGGGGAATTTAAGCATTGTAAGCACGGGAAAAGAGAAAAGTTTTAAGACCCTTCCGGAACTCAATGTAGGAAGATGACATACGGAGTTCCGGGGGGAGGGAGTTCCAAAATGCAGGAGCAAGCACTGCGAATTTCGTACCGCCAGTCTTTTTCTTGCTGAAGCGGGGGATGGTTAACAGAGCCTGATGAGTAGACCTAAGCTCTCGTCCAGGTATGTAGGGGGTGATGGCAGAGCAGATAAATTCCGGGGCAGTGCCTGTTTTGGCCTGGAAAGTAGTGCAGCCAAGCTTGAACAGAGCACGCTCTTTCACCGGCAGCCAGTGCAAGGCCTGCAGTAGGGGAGTAGCTCTATGGTATTTGGGCAGGCCGTGGATCAGGCGGGCAGCCTGATTCTGCACTAGCTGCAAACGGCGAGTGGCGTAGGCTGGAGCGCCATTATAGATGATGTTCCCATAATCGAGGCGCGAAAGCACCATGGCCATCACTATAATTTTTAGGGCAGGTAAAGAAAAAAAACGAGAAATCTTCCTAATGATTCGAAGGGAAAAAAAACAGGAGGAAACAACTAAATTGACCTGAGAGTGAACAGAAAGTGAGGGATCCAGGAGGATGCCAAGGGTCTTGACCTTAGGAACTGGGAGCGGGGGAACACCAAGTGAGGTTGGCCAATGGGAGGGGGACCAGGGACTGCAACCACCTCTGGTCAGGACTAATTCCGTCTTGTCCGGGTTGAGTTTGAGGTGGTTGCAGTTCATCCAATCCTGGATGAACAGCATGACGGATTGGACATTTGAAGCAGAGGAAGTGGAGTGGGAAAGGTCAAAAATTAGCTGGAGGTCATCGGCGTAATTGAACACCGTGACCTCGAGCTGCTGTAACATAAAAATGAGGGGGTAAATGTATAAATTAAACAAAAGAGGGGAGAGGGAGGAGCCTTGGGGAACTCCACATGCAACCTCACGAGAGGCAGCGGTGAAGCCAGCAAGGTGGACTGCCTGAGCCCTGTCACTCAGGAAGGACTTAAGCCAGGTGAGGGCCAGGCCCTCTATACCCGCCGCCTTGACACGGGTGAGGAGGATGGAGTGGTCCACCGTGTCAAATGCGGCGGATAGGTCTAAAAGAATGAGGGCCTGGGGGACGTTGGTATCAATGCCCTCACGTAGGCTGTCCATCACTGAGATCACTACCTTCTCCTGATAGGTACACATGTGTCTATTTTAAGGGTAGATATACGTATACTATATCTAAGCAAGGGGTGATTACACGACCTTGCCCCAGCTGAGTGATCAGCCAGTTGTGTCTGATTGGAAGGCCAGACCAGGGGTGGCATTATACATGCTGCAGCCCCTGGGAGGCCTAGGGTACACCTATGCCCTGGGTACCTAGGGTACACTGTACAGGGTCCACTGTACAGGGTCCAATAAGGTGATCCTTACCAATTGGGAATGTACCTAGGGTAAATGGAGTCCATTTTAAAGAGAGAGCAGACAGCCTGAGACCCTGAATGGCAGGACCTTAGGCCAACTAAGTCGAAAAACCAGCTAGACACTAGGCAAAAAGTTGGGGGTAACCATAGTCAGATATCCACCTTCCTACACTTGCCATTTGGGGTTACCACCTCACATATACCTTGTTTTAGAAAGAGAGCACTGGCACTGGTGCCCTAAACATCAGCAGTGGAGAAACAAATGTGAGGGTGACCATACAAAAAGGGCCCTTTCCTACAGTCCTGCACGCAAGCAATGACCCGATCGGTGAAGCAGCTGTTTCCTCACACCTTGCATAGGAAGTCCACTCGACAGAGCTCCCCACTGGACATTGCTCACACCAACACTCTCCTCTTCTTCACAGGGCACACTGGTCTAGCAAGCAGGTAGGCGCTGGTGCTCCAGGCTCCAATGCTGGATTCCCTGGGTAATGTCCCCTCACCCAGCAGGGACACTAGAAGGCCCTGGACCCCAGCCCTGGTCACAGCCAGACGTCTGCAGAGCTTCCCCTACGAACACAGCCAGTCTGGCTGGTTGGCAGATGACAATTTGTGAGGTCTCAAACTCCCCGTATTACAATCCATTTCCAGATACCAAATGTGATTTGGAGTCTTTGAGGTTTTATGTTGGGAGTTCTGCTTCTTTTGAAGTCTCTACTCCTCTGCTCCCTCTTCCTCTTGAGAAGCAGTCTCACAGTAAGAGGGTCTCTGAAGCTGGTAGTCTCAAAACAAATGTCAGGGGTCACAACACATCCTGCATCATTTGCAGTTTGCCTCGTGGTTCCCTACTGACCTAGTGGTTCCCTACTGAACCATGCAATTCCCAAAGTGTTTACTGAGCCGTGCGCTCCCTGTGGGACCCCCACTTCCTGTTGATTCAGCTCTAATGACCATGTGAGACCCACCATCCCCCCTTCTAGTTTGTTCAGCTGTAATGACCATGTCCGTTCAGCCGAACTGACACACTTGGCATAGATGAGCATAAATGCAGGCAGGGTGTTGAAGATTGCATTAATCTCTTAGCATGAGCTGAAAGCCATTTTGTACTTGGCAGCCATTTTAGTTAGCTATGTGCTGGACATTTGCTGTTTCCCTCTCCCAGACTCTTGCACATGCTCAGATGTGCTTAGCTAGTAGAGTGCACCTGTTCCTAGTATAGAACTGTCAGGCTGTTCTAACTGATGTCAGCAACTTATTACTCCTCCTACTTGTTGACTGTGCAGTTTCTGTATGACCATCTATGTGCATAACTCTTCTCATGTATACTTGTACCGCCTTTTTTCAGCCCCTGTGTGGGTATATAATGCCCCTGTTCTCTGTACTCCTTAGAAATGTCTCCTACAGTGATTTGAGAATTCTGTATGATGCATTTTTCCCTCTTTAGAGGTTAAATAAAAAGATGTCTTTTATATTACAGCTTCTGTGCCAATCTCTTCTTTGTTGGTTTAAAAGGACCAGGTGTATCAGTGAAGCCCCAGATTAGGTTTTGATTTTCTACAAGGGGGCACAGGTTTTTATTTCTGAAAACGCTTGCGAGAAGACAATGAATACGTGACCCGGCGGCAATATTGTCTGATGGCGGGTATAAAAACCTCGCTTGGCTTTGCTGCTCCACTCCATGATCTCGCTTACCTGGATTCTGCTTCCTCAACCTGCTCCAGTATCCTTGTCGGCTCTCCTGCATTTCTTGGTCTCAGCTTTGGGCCTGGATCCGGACAGTACCTGTGACAAAACAAAAGACAAAACATAAGAGACAACAGATAAGTTTGACTTGCTCTGGCCACATTCTACTGCACCAGCAAATCTAGAGACAACTCAAGTTAATTTTATTATTCACATGGCCACGGAACTATTTGACAGCTTTTCAGTTTAAATCACCCCATGATTACCTCTGAGACTGGAGACTATTACATTTGGTGATCTATATTGAATAATTTCAGAGACTAGAGAACATTTAATGCCCTAATTTCCTCTGAGGCTAGAGAATTGTTACGGAGACCTGCGGATGAGTAACTTGGTCTCTCTGGGTGAATTGTTTTTGGCGACTTTCTCTTCATGTTGCATATTCTCACAGAAAGTTAAGGACATAACAACCAAACTTCAAAGGTGAACCAATTGTAAGTCAAATTGGGCAAACTCTATAAATGTATGTTCATGTTGTTGATGAAATTCAAGCAGAAAATCTTTGTTTCTAATTCGCTGTCTCTTCTTGTAGATAACTACCCAATAGTAGTGAATCCAGTCCTAGATATGCCACGCCACCAGAGGAGGTCTCTTCTTACATGCCCAGCAGAACCCAATGGATCAGAGTGCAGTCTCTCTTCCCATTCCTCTTCCCTCTTGGGACACCTGCTAAGACTCCCTAAGGGAGAGGTGTTCCAGGAGGTTAGGGGACTTGGCATTGCCCCTGCAGAATTCCTGACCTCCAGGTAAGTGGTTGCAACATAAAGCCAAGCCACAGAAAATTACATTCTGCCTGGGAGATGGATCCCAATACCTTGGTCACCAGTCAGGATCTCGCTCAAGCGCTCAGTGTAGAGGAAGGTCCATCATTGAGAGATTTAACCAGGGCATTATAAAACAGCCAACACGAGGTTCAGGCAGAAAAGACAGGAAGCCCATGAGCTACAGAATGAGTTACAGAGGTATAGGCCATGTACTAATCCAAGGAAAAAGGTAAGACTCCTGTTTCCAGCACCCTCATTTTGGGGTAAACTTCAGACAAGGAGGCTTCGACTACATCACCCCCAGCTTCGTCCTCGGTTCCCCAGTCCTCGATTCTGACTGTTACTACTCCTGTGCCTCCAACTCCCCCAGAAAGGTTTTTTGCTGTACAATATTTTCATGAACTAGTGCCAACTTCAGTTTCTGTGTCGCCCTGCAGCCTTCCTTAATGATGCCTCCAAGGTAGCCTTCATTATTTCCTACTTGGGAGACAACGCTGCCACGTGGTCCGCCCCCCCCCCCCTCCCCCCAGAGAGAAATGACCATCTCCTTTGCAATTTTGTCTGTTTCAAAGAAGCTATGCGTAAATTATTTGCCAAGCATATTTTTTTATTCAAGCTAGTTATAATGAGTTCTTAAACCTACATCAGGGAAGCAAGGACCTGTTGACTTTTATCACAAGCTTTAATCGTCTGGTCACTGAAATGAACTGGCTGGGAAAAAAACGCACTTCCCATTTAACCGAGTTCTGGGGTACAACCTCGAGGTAAACTTAGGACGAAACTAAAGGAGTAAGCAGAAAAATGTTTCACTTTATCATGAGGATAAATTATTTATTCCTACGCAGCAGCTAAGAAACACCATTTTACACTGCAGCCATGATACCGTTCTAGCAGGGCATCCCGGAGGAAAGTCAAACCATTGATTTATGTAAACGATGGTTCTGATGGCCCACCCTATGTGGACATGACAGTAACTACGTCTGAAGTTCGCTACTGAACCACTCAATTCCTGTAGTGCTTGCAGAGCCATGCGCTCCCTGTAGGACCCCCCTTCCTGTTTGTTCAGGTGTAACGACCATGTGGGACACCGCACCCATACTTCCTCTTTGTTCAGCTGTAATGACCATAACACATTTATGATATCTGAGCATGAGACACCAGTTCCCGCTTCTGAAAAACCCTTGTGCTTATTGTTGCCATGCTGCCTCGTGAGTCTCGCGCTGTTTTAGTGAGGTCTCGTGAGAAGAAAACTTACTTTATAAACGTTATTTACCATGTGATAAAGCATGTGATCTGGTGGCCATATTGAAAACCACGCCCCAGGCACCACCTGTCTCTTGGCTTTGCTGATCCCTGCGAGAACAGCACACTCCATGATTCGGCTTACCTGGATTTCGCTTCCTTGGCCTGTACCTGCATCCTTGACAGCTCTCCTGCACTTCTTGGCATTTGCACTGGGTCTGGATCGTGGGTCTGGATCATGATGGTACCTGCAGCAGAACAAAAGGCAAAACAAAAGAGACAACAAATAACGTCGACGTTCTCAGGCCACAATCTACTGGGTGGCTGCACCAGCCAATTTAGAGACAAGGCAAGTTAATTTTATTATTCACATGACTATTCGACATTTGTTTAGTTTCAATCACTCCATGATTTCCTCTGAGACTGGAAACTATTATATTTGGCGATCTACATTGCATAATTTAAGAGACTAGAGACTATTACAGGCCCTAATTTCCTCTGAGCCTAGAGTAATTATTTAGAGCTGTGGACAGAAGAGTTACTCAGTCTCTGTGAACTGTTTTTGGAAAGTATCTCTTTATGCTCCATTGTCTCGCAGAAGGTTGTGGAAATAACAACCAAACGTCAAAGGTGAAGCAATGTTAAATCAAACTGGGCAAACACTATAAATATATGTACATGTTGTTGCTGTGAATCAAGCAGAACATCTTTGTTCGTAATTCACTATCTCTAGTTGAAGATTACTTCCCAGATGCAGAGAGCCCAGCCCTAGATAAGCTACACCACCAGAGTAGGTCTCTATGCACATGCCCAGCAGAACCCAAAGGTTCAGAGTGCAGTCTCTCTCTCTTCCTACTCCCCCTTCCCATTTGGGACACCTGCTAAAACTCCCTAAATCAGTTGGAGTGTTGAGGTGTTCCAGGCAATCAGGGGACTTGGCATCCCCACTGCAGAATTCCTGACTTTCAGGTGAGTGACTGCAACAACACAGGCCACAAGAGTGACTACAATTCACACTTGGAAGCCAGCCACAGTGATATGTGCATCAAAAGGTTAAGGTTATGGGAACCATCCTATGCTGATGACACACAAATAATTGTGTCTATCACAAAGGATATCTAGGCCTCCGACGCTAACTTTAACAATTGCACACAGGCTGTGGCCAACTGGGTGGTAACTAATTACCTCCGACTGAATGGGGAAAAAACCGAGGTCTTGATCTTTGGTGGTCAAAAATCTATTTGGACCCATTCCTGGTGGCCAGTAACGCTTGAGCAATGTCCCAGCCCTGCCGACTCAGCAAAGAATCTTAGTGTCCTAGTTGACAATAATTTGTCCTTTAATCCTCAGGTCAGTAGGACAGCATCATCCTGTTTTTGGATTATTAAGACCCTTAGGAAGGTATTTCCCCTTCTCTCCCTCTCTGCGCGTAAACAAACATTGATTATGTCAAGGGTGGACTATTGTAATGCACTCTACCGGGACATTAATAAGGCATCCATCGTTAGGCTGCAGCTTGTCCAGAATGCTGCAGCAAGATTAGTTTCGGATCTTCCCAAATATCATTCAGTCTCTGCCGCTATTCAGAAACTGCACTGGCTCCCGGCTGCCAAGCGAATTGTGTTTAAGGCCGGTTGTATTGTTCATAAGGCACTTCACAACTCAGGCATTGTTGGAATTAAGCATCTTTTCCAACTGCATGTTCCCACTAGACAGTTGCATTCTGCTGGAAAAAAACCTGTTGGTTATTCCTAGGTTTTGCAGGGCTAGATGGGGATTGAAGAGCCTTTACTGTGGTGGCATCTAAGCTTTGGAACACTCTCCTCAATCCGTCTCCTGCCTGGAAGCCTACCTTCCTTTCTGTAGGTCCCTGAAGACCTGGCTTTTTGCTGTGTAATTTTTTATTTTTTTAGTATAGGGATGATGCTCTTGCCCCGTGGCAGATTAATCACTTTAGCGCCTTGACGCCCTTGGGCATTTGTTCACGCTTTTGTCCAATCAAATCAACCCAGGAACCCCCAGTTCTACTTTTTATGATTCTCTAATCAGCCCCATCTCCTGCCTGAGATGTGCCCATACCCCTTCCTCATGACCTCTCACTGAATCACAAAGGACTCTTTGAGGTGCACTGGGGAGGCTTTAGCTGGCTGATTTCAGCAGGGATTTTCAACTTGCACAAGCACACACACGCGCACACACACGCACACACACACACGCGCACACACACGCACACACACGCACACACACGCACACACACACACTCATCTCTGTTTTGTAGATCGTAAATCATGATTATTTTTTACAAAATACTGTGTTTTAGGTACCCCTCACAATCTGCACTCCTTTCCTTTTTCAGTGGGCCTTAAGCCCCCATGTGTTGCTTCCCATATAATGATTCCAATGATAGAGTGTTTGTCAGAAAATATGAAGCTCACACCCCCCCCCCCTCCTGTCTTACTGATTGAACTATGCCTCTGCATATACTGCCCAGCTCTGTATCCTTTATGTACTGTACCACTCCCAGGTACACATACATCCAGAAAATGCATCTAACATGTACACACTGTATCTTTCATGTATTGCACCACTCACAGGCACACATACACCCAGAACATGCCCTTATCCTGCACGCACTGCACAGCACTACATCATTAAGGTATCGTACCCCTCATAGGCTCATGCACCTCCAGCACATACATATGACAAGCACACACTACTCAGTACTGCATTATCCATGTACAGCACCCTTCCTAGGCACACATAAACCCAGTGCAGTTTTAGAAATGCAGTTTCTGGTTGGCAAAGTTATTCACTCTGTCCAAAACAGGGACCACTGCTTTAGTCAGGGTAAACTAGATCCACACTGAGAGATAACCTGTGCTCACCCTCTGGTAGCTTGGCACAGAGCACTCAGGCTTATCTAGAGAGGCAATGTGTAACATTTTTGTGCAACACACACACACACACACAGTAGCACAATGAAAATACCACAAAAAGACTCCATGCAGGGTTAGAAAAATAGAGCATAGATTTATGAGTAAAACAAGACCAAAATCACAACAATCCAAAAAGTAGAGCCAGAGTTATGAATTTTCAAAGATTCAATTAAAATATTGTGCTTAAGAGTCATAAGCGTTACAACAAACAAATGATGGACGGAATGCTGACAATGCAGACATTCTCCCCCAGTCAAGAGATCTGGGTTAAATCCATCGTTCTTTTGCCCACTACGCCACCCCAGTTCAGACATGGCCATATGCAAATCAGTCTTGACCCTGTGCCTCATGGGAACAGTCCAGCCCGAACTGCCAAGCCATGTCTTCCCTGGACCGGAATCAAGCATCCTAGGACCGGTTTCTGGCTATCAGCCGTCATCAGCCAGGATAGCTTGACTCCAGTGGCGTAGTGAGCACGGGTCCCACGTCTGGGAATACCCATCCCACTTAGGGCGAAAAGCGTTACAACAAACAAATGATGGACGGAATGCTGACAATGCAGACATTCTCCCCCAGACGTGGGACCCGTGCTCACTACGCCACTGGAGTCAAGCTATCCTGGCTGATGACGGCTGATAGCCAGAAACCGGGGGCAAGCCAGCAAGCACTTTGAGTTCTAGTTTCAAGTGAAATGGGTCCAGTCCTTGTCCTCTGCAGGGAAGAATTCAGCAGGCGGCAGGGCAGCAAAGCAGAAAAACAGTTCTTCTAGGGCAGCGCTCAAGCAGAGTGGCAATCCTTGTAGCACAGCAGTCTTTACTCCTGGCAGAGTTCTTCACAGGTCTAGTAGTGTAATGTTGTGGCAGGTTCAGAGCCCCAGTTGTGGCTTTGAAGTGGGGGTGACTTTAAAGCAGGCCCTTGAAGTACACAGTTTTCCCTTTCATCCAGCCTTGGCTCTAGACTATCAGTAGGGGGTAATCACATGTCTGAGTATGAAACAGATCACTGCCTATTCAGGTACGAGTGTCAGCACTTACACTTTCTTCCTGCCCAGGAAGAGCTATCAGAATGCAGATGAGTTCTCTGTCACACCCACCCTTGCTGTGTTTGTGGCAATCTAGAGGGAATGAACAAAGTGTAGCTGTCACCCACACCAGATGTGTACTGGAGGCAGAATGCAAGGCACAGAGAGCAGTAAGAGCAGAGAAATGCCCACTTTCTAAAAGTAGTTCTAAAATAGCAATGTTAAATACACCTTCACCATTTAAGGGGATTCATGATTACCAATCCAAAGATATGAAATATGATGCAGCTACACCTTTCTAATTAGGAATTACCAGTTAAAAGTGTATCAAGGAATTCTCAAAGCTAGCCTATGAAAGGACTAGGCCTCACAACAGTGAAAGACGATTTTGGGGGTTTGTCACAACCAGGACATGCAAAACTTAACAGTACATGTCCTACCTTTTACTCACACAGCACATGACATGAGGGCTACATATGGCCTACCATAGGGGTGGCCTATCTGTAATAAAAGGGGAGTGTAAGGCTTGGTAAGTCATTTTAAATGCCAAGTCAAAGCTACCCACCCAAGTAGCCATTCAAACATGTCCAGGCCCACCATTGCAGAACCTGTATGTGCAGTCTCTACCCCTGCTCCTGTATCTGGTTCACTGGAAGTGGACCCAGATACTTGCACCAGTGAAATCGACGCATCTTCAGTCTGTTTGGAGCAGAACCAGCGCATCGACCCGGTTGCGGGAGTAGAATTGTGCATCTCACTCCGAACCAGTGCATCGCCTCTAGAAACCGATACATCAGAAGCGCAGAATTGGGGATCCATTTGAAGGTCTTGTGGAGGATGCGGATGATGCGCTGATAGGTCGAGCAGGATGAGGGCTGCGGAGTGGCCTTGGTCCAGGAGGGTGTGGATGTCATCTGTGTCGGCGAGTAGGGCGATCTCAGGGCTGTGGTTACTTCAGAATCCGGATTGGGATGGTTCGAGCATGACGTTCTCTTCGATGAGCCGAGTCAGTTTCCTGATGACTGTTCTCTCTGCAACTTTGGCTGCGAAGGGGAGGAGCAAGATGGGCCAGTAGTTCTTGAGGTCAGTGGGGTCAGCTGTGGGCTTCTTGAGCAGGGGCCTGACTTCTGCGCACTTCCATTCGTCTGGGAAGGTGCATGTTTTGAAGGTGGTGTTGATGGTGCGTTATAGTTCGGGTACAATGATGGCCGCGGCTCTGTGGTAGAGGTCAGTAGGGCAGGGGTCGGTGGGGGCCCCCGAGTGGATAACTTTCATCGTTGAGACGGTGTCTTCGGTCGTCATCGGAGTCCAGTTAGAGATGGTCGGCTGGCTGGCATCTCTGGGGGGCGGGGGCCCGGCTGTGGTGTTTGGTGGATGGCCGACGAAGTTGTCGTAGAGGTTTTTGATCTTGAGGTGGATGTAGGGTCCAAGCTTGTCGCAGAGGTCTTGGGATGGGGTGATGTCTGTGGCTTCGCTGCATGAATTCCTGAATGATGCTGAAGAGTTCCTTGGAGTTGGTGGCGTTGGCGAGGATTTTGTTGTGGATGAAGTTCCTCTTGGTGGTTCTGATTTGGTTGTGGTAGTCCGTCAGGTGGAGTAGTTTTTGGTTGTCTTGGTGTTTCTCTGGTTTTTCTGCAGGCGTCTGCAGATGCGCCTGGCTTCTTGGTGATCGTGGTGAACCAGGCAGCTCTCCTGGGGCGCTGTCTGTCAGGGTTGTGTAAAGGGCGAGCTCATCTGCGCAGTTGGAGACCCAGGTGTGATGTTCTCTGGCTGCGATGTTTGCATCGGGTGCCCAGGTGTGGTTGTCTCGGGTGACGGTGGAGTTAAGTTGCTCGTTGGTAACCTTGCTCCAGTTTCTTCCTGGTGGGCGTAGAGCTGGTTTGGGGGCCTTGGGATTGTCAACGGCGAAGTGTGCGCAGTGGTGGTCGGTCCATGAAGGTTACATTGTGTGGCTGAAGTGGACGCTGTTTCCTGCCGCGAAGATGGGCAGGAGGGTGTGTCCTGCTCTGTGGTTCGGTGTGGTGACAAGTTGTTTAAGTACGATGTTGGCGAGGTTGTCACGAAGGATGGTGGAGTTGGGGCACTGGGGTTGTTGAGGAGGAAGTTCAGGTCTCCAATGAGTTTTTAGTTCATTGAGGCGATGGCGTGGGGTGCGATGAAGTCTGTGATGGTGGTGGCAAAGGGTGTCCGGGGCTGGGGGGGGTCTGTAGACGAGGGTTGCTCAGAGTGTGGTGTTGGGGCTGGGTTAGATCTGGAAGCGCAGGTGTTCAGCAGATGGGAAGCTTTTGCTGGAGGTAGTGAGGCGGAGGGTTTTCTTGTGGGCGATGGCAAGGCCCCCTCCCGGGTAGTTGTGGCGGTCCTTCCTCTGGATCTTGTATCCATCCGGGAAGGCGGTGTTGATGTCGGGGGCGGTGGAGCCGTTGGCCCAGGTCTCTGTGAAGAAGGCGATGACAGGCAAGAGAGAGTCGGGTAGGTTCCAGATTTCCATGGCGTGTTTGTGTACGGAGCGCACGTTAAGGAGGATGCATCTTAGGGTGTCACCGGTGCTGGCATTGGTGGTGTTGGAGGCCAGGGTGGTGGTGAAGGTCTGGCGGCAGTGGAGGCAGGAGAAATGGCCGTGGGTCGTGTCCGGCGAGGCCTGTTGACAGTCTCTGAGTCTGTCGGGGTTGAGTGCGTTGAGGGTGATAGTGTTGTAGTGATGGATGGTCGGAGATCCGTGGTTCCTGGCGCTCGCCGCGGTCGGGTAGCAGGGATCCTCCCTGAGTCAAGGAAGACTGTCACACACGCACTCATCACCTGCAGACTGGACTATGGAAATGCACTCTACGCCGGCATCAACAAGTCCCTCTCACATTGCAGCCAAGACCAGAAACGAGCTACCGGCACACATCAGGCGCGCCCCCTCCCTGGACATCTTCAGGAAGACCCTCAAGACCTGGCTCTTCGGCTAAACAGATCTGCGGATCCCCCCTCAGCACCTTGAGACCCTCATGGATGAATAGCGTGCTTAGAATTCCCCTGAATAATTGATTAAACCATACATCGTAACCACAGCAATGTGGAGAGATCGACATCCCCTTAACTGCACGGCGAAACATGGGGCATTGCATTGCAACCAATGTCTCTCGGCTTCAGCACTTTGGCTTTGGAACAGACACATTACCACAGATGCAGGATCGACACAGACACATCGATCGACTGTGCCCCGCTTCTCGCTCTTGCGCCCAGGATCAAGGTACTCTGTTCCCCGGGCCTGCATGACTCCTGTATCTGGACCACATTCCATCGCAGTCAGCCTTAACTGCTTTTTTTGCCCCTTCCAGCGTGACCAGATAACTCCCATTGGTGCTTATTGCTTCTAAGTAATAGAACTCTTTATAGTTTTTTAAATATCATATCTCGACTTCTACTTCTTGGATTTTTGCTGTTTTGGTCTAGATCATGGGTACTCACAAACTTTCTCTCGGGGGGCAAATTTACAGTGTGGTTTATGGCCGAGTGCCACAGCGGTGGGGGCGGGGGCAGTAGGGTGAGGGGGCGGGGCTAGAGCAAAAAAAATAACTATGCCCATGAGGTTAAACACAGGCCCCTGCAGCGGATGCCTTCTTCCACTGAGCCACCAGACACGGCATACACACATCTCTCTCTCTATTTATCTCTCTTCCTCTGTCGCCCTCCCTCTCTCTATCACTCTCTCTCTCTCCCTCGCTTCCTCCCTCTCTCTCTGTCTCCCTCGGTCTCACTCACTCTGCTTGTCTCCCTCTCTCTCCCTCTGTCTCCCTCCCTCTGTCTCCCTCCCTCTGTCTGTCTCCCTCTGTCTGTCTCCCTCTGTCTGTCTCCCTCTGTCTGTCTCGGTCTCCCTCCTTCTGTCTCCCTCCCTCTGTCTCCCTCCCTCTGTCTCCCTCCCTCTGTCTGTCTCCCTCTGTCTCCCTCACTCTGCTTGTCTCCCTCTCTCTCTCCTCCTCCGTCTGTCTTCCTCCCTCTCTCTGTCTCCCTCCGTCTCCCTCCCTCTGTCTGTCTGTCACCCTCCTCCCTCGGTCTCGCTCCCTCGGTCTCGCTCCCTCGGTCTCGCTCCCTCGGTCTCGCTCCCTCGGTCTCGCTCCCTCGGTCTCGCTCCCTCGGTCTCGCTCCCTCGGTCTCGTTCCCTCGGTCTCGTTCCCTCGGTCTCGTTCCCTCGGTCTCGTTCCCTCGGTCTCGTTCCCTCGGTCTCCCTCCCTCGGTCTCCCTCCCTCGGTCTGTCGCCCTCTAGCACTCCCTCCCCCTCTCTCTCCCTCTCTCTCGGTCTCCCTCTGTCTCACTCACTCTGCTTGTCTCCCTCTCTCTCTCCCTCTGTCTCCCTCTCTTCGTCTCCCCCTCTCTCTCTCCCCGTCTCCCCCTCTCCCTCCCTCTCCCTCTGTCTCCCTCTCTGTCTGTCTCCCTCCCTCTGTCAGTCTCCCTCTGTCAGTCTCCCTCCCTCCACCTCCCTCCCTCTGTCAGTCTGCCTCCACCTCCCTCCCTCTGTCAGTCTGCCTCCACCTCCCTCCCTCTGTCAGTCTCCCTCTGTCTCCCTCCCTCTGTCAGTCTCCCTCTGTCTCCCTCCCTCCGCCAGTCTCCCTCTGTCTCCCTCCCTCCGCCAGTCTCCCTCTGTCTCCCTCCCTCCGCCAGTCTCCCTCTGTCTCCCTCCCTCCGCCAGTCTCCCTCTCTCTCTCCCTCCCTCTGTCCGTCCCCCTCCGTCCTTCCCCCTCTCTCTGTTTCCCTCTCCCTCTGTTTCCCTCTCCCTCTGTTTCCCTCTCCCTCTGTTTCCCTCTCCCTCTGTTTCCCTCTCCCTCTGTTTCCCTCTCCCTCTGTTTCCCTCTCCCTCTGTTTCCCTCTCCCTCTGTTTCCCTCTCCCTCTGTTTCCCTCTCCCTCGATCTGTCAGTCTCCCTCTGTCAGTCTCCCTCTGTCAGTCTCCCTCTGTCAGTCTCCCTCCCTCGGTCCGTCCCCCTCGGTCCGTCCCCCTCTCTCCCTGTCTCCCTCCCTCTGTCTCCCTCCCTCTGTCTCCCTCCCTCTGTCTCCCTCCCTCTGTCTGTCTCCCTCTGTCTGTCTCCCTCTGTCTGTCTCCCTCTGTCTGTCTCCCTCTGTCTGTCTCCCTCTGTCTGTCTCCCTCTGTCTGTCTCCCTCTGTCCCCCTCTCTCTCTGTCCCCCTCTCTCTCTGTCCCCCTCTCTCTCTGTCCCCCTCTGTCTGTCTCTGTCTCCCTCCATCTCCCGCTCTCTGGGCCGTACTATGAGTATCCGTGGTCTAGATTGTGCCACCCACCCAGGTAGCCCTTTAAACATGTCCAGGCCTGCCATTTGAGAGCCTATGTGTGCAGTATCTAACCCTGCTCCTGTACCTGGTTCACTAGAAGTGGACCCAGATACTTGCACCAGAGAAATTGACTCACTCCAGTCTGCCTGGAGCAGAACCAGTGCATCGACCCTGTTACGGGAGTAGAATTGGGCATCTCACTCTGAACCAGTGCATCACCTCCAGAACCAGACACATCAGAACCGCACATCGCCATTGGAAACAATGCCTCTTGGCTTCGGCTTCAGAACCGACACATCGCCAGCACTGCGGGATCATCACCAACACTTCGATCGACTGTGTCCTGCATCTCGCTGTGGCGACCAGAACCGAGGGACTCTGTTCCCCAGGCCTCGTGGCTCCTGCATCTGGACCACGTCCCATCGCAGTCAGCCTCAACTGCTGATTTTGGCCCCGTCCAGCCTGACTGGATAACTCCCATTGGTGCTTATTGCTTCTAAGAGATAGAACGCTTTATACTTTTTACAATATCATATTCTGACTTCTACGTCTTGGATTTTTGCCTTTTTGGTCTTGATTTATTTATATAATTGTTGTCTATTTTTCTAAACCAGTGCGGAGTCTTTTGTGGTGTTTTTACTGCGTTACTGTAATTTAAGTGTTGCACAAATACTTTACACATTGCCTCTTTAGTTAAGTCGGACTGCTCTGTGCCAAGCTATCAGACACTGAGCACAGGTTATCTTTTAGTGTGTATCTACCTCAGCCTGACTAGAGTGGGGGTTCTTATTTGGACATGGTGCATACCTCTGCCAACCAGAAACCCAATTTCTAACATCTAGGATCACACAACTTGATTAAGTGAGGATGCGGAGATTTGAGCCTCTGGTTTCCCAGGCATGCAGAGCACAGTTCAGTCAAGGTACCATGTCTCCTTGTCTCCAGTTTAAGATCTAACCTCAATGCTTTGTGTTTTCATATATTTTAGGAGCCACATTCGAACACGTAAACGGAGGTATTTTACAAAGTGCATGCATCACATTAAAACACCTAAATAAAAACAGTGTCTAAACAAAGTGCTAGAATTAACTCTCCGAGAGTGGCAGGCAAAATAAGAAAGCACAGATTTACAACATGTAGGGAAATGAGCAAAGGAAATCGAATAAAAATCCATCTACGCTGTTCTTTACAGCTGAGCAAGGAAAGGGCCATGTGTAGGATGATGCGCCCAGGTGGTGGAACAGCTAAGCCAGTGACAGGCGTCTGGTGCACTCCTTGAGTCTCTGCATGTCCTGATGGGTGCATAATGCTTGTATCATAAGAAGGCCTGCAAGAGACGTATCAACAAAAGAGTACAGTGCAAGGCTCACTCAGGGACACAAGGCTGAAGTTGGCTTCTTATTCGGCCAGCATCTTATTCTTTCAGCATTTTGCTTGCAGGCAACATTTTATATAAAATGCAACCATAAATAATTCAGCTAACTCCATTGTATGGGACTCTGCATTGCCATACAATGAATATATTATGTTTCAAATACAACACATACCACTATTACATCTATAAGGATTTAGTCTGACACAAGCAGCCTTTCCAACAAAATATGGGACAACTTTGCCACCATCAAAATTCATAGTCATTTTAAGCAGTGGAGCATTCCTTTACAGTACCTGTATGTAAGCTGTCTGAGCTGATCCTAATTTGTGGCACCATATGGGTCGCCTTGACATCAGGTATCCCTAAGCAGTTATATTCTAATAAGTAATCATACTTTCCCTTTAGGAAATTCACATCGGATCACAAATATTTTTAACACAAGACATCCCCCTACAAGCTCTTACGGACTTACACTGAGCCAAGCAATGTTACCACCTGTGCCCACTGTGCTACTCTCAAGCCAATGCATTCTTATGGAGTTATAGACAAAAAAATGTAACATGCTTTCTCCCATGTAGATCAACTTGGCTCATCAATTTTCATAATGATCCTAGTAAAGGGAGCTCCCAACTAACTACACAACCTATATGTAAAGTGCCAGAGCCAAGCGAAATTTGTCACAACAGGTGGCACAAAACTGGTTGCCCTCACCTCAATGCATTCTATTGATTGACATCTGAATAAGTAATCATGGTTCTCTTATTGGAAAAACATATTGGCTCACAAATATGTATTCTGTTTTTCAAACACACCACATCCCCTACTAGGTCCATAAGGATTTAGCCTGAGCCAAGCAATGTTTCCACCAAAACCGAGGCCCACTGTGCCACCCTGCGGCCAAAGCATTCATACAATGCTCTAGGCGAATAAGAAACAATTCTTTCTTCCATGAAGATCAACTTGGCTCTAAAATTTTCATCTTGATCCGAACAAAGGGAGCACCACTCTAAAATACCTATATGTAAATTGCCTGACCCAAGCAACATTTTTCACAAGTGGCACCAAACCTGTTGCCCTCACCTCAATGCATTCCTAAAGAGTGACATGCGAATACGTTATTGTGGTTCTCTTATAGGAAAAACAAATTGGCTCACAAATATGTTTTTTTGTTTTTCAAGCACACCACATCACCCTACAAATAAGATGCTGGCCGAATAATTTGCTAACTTCAGCCTGCGAATAAGATGCTAGCTGCATAAGACGCTAACTTCAGCCTGAGAATAAGAAGCTGGCCGAATAAGAAGCTAACTTCAGCCTCATCTCAGGGACATTGTCTCAAACCTGAACTTTTCACCAATAAACCATTTTCAGAGATGTGTTTATCTAATTAGTTCACTGGTAGCAAATCAAGACTTCAACACCCAGAATGCATCTGGATATCACAAGAGTGGCCAGGACTGGAACCAGTGTCTGCAACGACCTGGAGGTTGCTGGCCACAGACAATTCTAATCAGTAGTCAATATCCTGTGCGCCCACAGCCCCTAACAGCGGAGGATCAAGCCAGGCTTCTAACTTTAGAAATCATGAGGCAACATTCAAACATTACTGATGACCAGGATGGGGGAGCATGGAAGGAACAGTAAACACACATGCGTCTGTCACCCCCTGTGTAATATAGAGCTGGTAGGGACCAAGGTAGGCTCTGAGAGAGCACCTTGTGGTGCTCATCAAGCCTGTAAAGTGTTCTCACGCAGGGACATTACCACATTTACGTTAGTGTAACTCTTGATGAGTGACACTCAGCAGGGCTGCAGGGAGAACTTCCTGGTGTCCTAACAGCGCAGCTTTAAATAAATGATCTCCCTGTGCCTCCCACTCATCCCTCCCACAACACCGCTCCAGTCCACACCACACCTCCGAGGACACTGCTGTCTTGGTCGTTTTTTGTTTGGTTAATGCGTCCCCAGCATTGAATTCTTATGCTATTTTATATTTATATAGCGGGCCTATCCATGCGCTCAGGAAATTAAACAATCAGGCTGAGACCGGACTCGATCACAGATCCCCAGTTGGCAGCGCTATCCTCTGCGCCATATCCTTTCCTTGGCCATGTTGCAGGGTGCAGTACCATATGTGGCCAAAAGAGGTCCCAGGAGACACCCAGTGACAGCCTGTGGCAGCGCACCCTCACAACACTGTTTACTGCTGGGATATTATTTGCCAAAAACATTAATCTAACAACCATTTTTAGGGGTTTCTTTCTTTCACTCTGCCCATGTGACCCCCCCACAGTTTTCAGCAGTAGTGCATAGGGTTTGAAGGGTTGCCTACAGATTGCCACTGTTATTTGAAATGTACAATATATCTCACTACCTGAAGCATACAACAAGCCAACCAGGCCCTGTGGTGTAAAATGAACGATAATCTTGAGGAATTATAATATATTGTTTGCCCCGAGCTGCGCACTCCATTGCATGATAAAAAGTGCCTTGGCATTACCTTCAGTGAGCTTTACAATGTGCTTACATGTAGCATCTTGTTCTCTGGGATGCTCGTGCTTCCAGGTGGAAAAATAAAATGCTCTCAAAAGACATATCTAAAAGCTACACTTCTTGGTGGCTGTCGCGCTTGTGTTTCAAATTTCAAGTTTATTTTATTTATGATCTTGGAACTCAGAAGAGATCCACATAAACCAACAACGCAAAAAGCTGAAAATATACAACAAAGTTTCTACAAAATAGGCGAAAATCGATGATAAAAAAAACTCACAAACTACGATACATTATAAAAAAGTTTACCAATAAAGAAGACAAAAAGACCCTTAATACTATATGGGAATCCAGTAAAATTCCAATCATCATGATAGGTACAATTATTATAGATTTAAAAAAACACTTGAAAAAATTAAATTCCTATGACAAAACATTTCATTAGGAGGCTCATAGATAGAAGCAGTTAGTGCAGAGGCCGAAAGAATAGATAATTGTAAACAGATTGGTCTCACCCATTTGCGCCGGCATAATAATAGAGCGGGACAAATAAATAACACATGATTAATGTCCTGGATAGAGTTATTACACAAGTTACAAGTCTCAGAGGAACCGTACCATTTAGACAAAGTTTTATTTAAAGGGAGTATATCTTGTCTCAGAAGAAGCCAAAACCAGCACACCCCATAAGGCAGGTTCCACACAGTATAAGCCTGTGCCTTATGTACCATACAAGAGTCTATGGCCGGGTGGATGCCCTTCTTTAAAATACCCTATCCTTAGTGAAGCTTAATTCCCAAGTGGCCTGTTTCAGAGTGGCCTTTAATTGTTGTGGCGATAGGGAGAAAAACAGAGATTTATCTAATCGTAGCAGATCGGCCGCAATTCTAAAATTTTTACAAATTACAGACTGCTCCTTTAAATTTTCTAATACTTCTCTCTTAATTAAGGATCTTAGTGAGCCGGGGTCACTCTTTATCAAGCTTACAACCCATTGCACTATCCCCGCCAGACCCTGTACTCAGCTACTTCTTAGGCCAAATTCTAGCGTTAGAGCTGCCAAAGGACAAGCAGAGTTGACCGAAGCTAGACACCTTAGAATTTTTCCTTCTGTTGTATCTAAAAAAAAACATTTCTCTATGTCAAGCAGCTCAATACCATACAACAGAGAAGCGGGGATTTTTGCACGGAAAACCTCTAATAAAAGTGCAAAGTGCCTTTTCCCAGTTGATCTATAAAGGGCGCCCAAGCTTTTCCCTTGAGAGATAGCTTTATGCATGTTATTTTCTATATAAGCTTTATTACTTAGATTACCACACACTGTTTTTCCCCAAAAAACCTACGATTTTACCAGTTCTAGTTTTTAGCCACCCACAGACCATACATAATTCTCATACTGCAATTGTTTTCTTCCATGCAGGCACATGATTTTACTTTTAGATATATTAATCTTTAAGTAATGTGCCTCTGCAAAATTATGCAATGCCTGTAGACGATTATTTAAACCTCTTGGCGTTAGGTCGAATATTATAATGTCGTCTGCATATAATAAACAAACTATCGGTTTTCCCCCCAGAACAGGAGCTATGCCCTCACTTAGCGCCAAAACCTGAGGAAGATCAGAAATATATAATGAGAAAAGTAGGGGAGCCAATAGACATCCTTGTTTTAGACAATTTGCAGTAGGGATAGTTTGGGAAAGGCCCCTTTCTCCTCCCATTCGTGCTTGTGTACTTTGGACACCAGAAGAAAGAGTAGTGTGCCCCAGAACACAAGAAGCAAGAGCAGTGCGCCCTGCAAGACCGGAAGAAGGAGCAGTGTGCCCTACAACACAAGAAGAAAGAGCAGTGTGCCCTACAACACTAGAAGAAAGAGCAGTGTGCCCTACAACACCAGGAGAAAGAGCAGTGTGCCCTACAACACCAGGAGAAAGAGCAGTGTGCCCTACAACACCAGGAGAAAGAGCAGTGTGCCCTACAACACAAGAAGAAAGAGCAGTGTGCCCTACAACACAAGAAGAAAGAGCAGTGTGCCCTACAACACAAGAAGAAAGAGCAGTGTGCCCTACAACACCAGGAGAAAGAGCAAGAACAGTGGGCCCTACAACACCAGAAGAAAGAGCAGTGTGCCCTACAACACAAGAAGAAAGAGCAGTGTGCCCTACAACACCAGAAGAAAGAGCAGTGTGCCCTACAACACAAGAAGAAAGAGCAGTGTGCCCTACAACAAAAGACAAATGAGCAGTGTGCCCTACAACACCAGGAGAAAGAGCAATGTGCCCTTCCACACAAGAAGAAAGAAGTGTGCCCTACAACACCAGGAGAAAGAGTAAGAACAGTGGGCCCTACAACACCAGAAGAAAGAGCACTGGTCCTACAACAGGAGAAAGGGCAGTGTGCCCTACAACACCAGGAGAAAGATGGGCCCTACAACACCAGAAGAAAGAGCAGTGTGCCCTAAAAGACCAGGAGAAAGAGCAGTGTGCCCTACACCACCATGAGAAGGAGCAGTGTTCCCTACACCACCATGAGAAGGAGCAGTGTGCCCTACAACACAAGATTTTCCATCATGTTGCCTTCCCCCTAAACAAGTGACAAAGGCAAGTGCGCCCGGATTTGCTGCAGGCAAGCTTCCATTAATTAATTTTCGGAAGGCGGTCTTCATGAAACTCACCATGTTTTTGATTCACAATGAAGCACTTTCTAGCATTACTTCAGCAGAACTATTAAAATTTGCAGCAGCATCTGCAGAAATCCACAACAATCTCCCTCTCTCCCAGCCCCACCCCTCCCCTGCAATCACACCCCTACTTACAGCACCCCTGTGGCCTTATTATGATGTTGGCGCATTTTCACTGTTTGCGCCTGGCGCACCTTTAAAATGGTGCGGCCAGCGTAAAAAATGAAAATGCGCCCTATTACCATGAATGTGCTACCCCTAGTGCAGCCGCAAACTCGCACTGCCCGGAGAGAAGCGCATTCACGTTAAATACAGAGTGTCTGCTTTGAAGCTGCTCCATGGTTTCACAGTGCAGGCAGCAATCGGCCTACACTTTTAAAAGGGAATAGAGATCCCCTTGCAGTTGGATGCAGTCAGTGACCGCACCAGCCTCCAAGGGAATGTCTGGGGGGTCCATAGGATGCCTTTTACCCCTGCAGAGGGCTGCTCTCAGGGGGTACCCTGGCAGTGTTCCACATTTTAAATGGTGCACTGTCAGTGCGCCTTCCGAGGGCTTCTTTGCCTCTGTGCCCGTGCCAGTAATACAGCGTGAGTGCAACGGCAAAGGGATTCCCTCATTTGCATGGGGCACGCTACCATGCAAATGAGGGAACACCACCTTGCAGATAGCGCTGGCGCTGTATGTGCACCAGCACAGTCGGTATTACAGAGGGGAGCGCACAAGTGTCTGCAGCCCCTTCTTTAAAACCCAAGTGCCCCGGGGGAGCGCAAAGCGAGCACAAACACCTGCTGCGCCCCTGGGCCACGGTATGTAATATGGCCCTTGGTCTGATAGGCAGGTTTTAACCTTTAATTTCTCTGATTTCACCACAACCATTGCCGGCAGCAAACACAAATGCATGCAGTCTCCCATAACCTTGCTAAACATATACAGCAAGTCTTCACAGAATTGCTGTCAAGTACAAAGCTCCCAAAACCCTGCAACTCAATACCACATAAATGCACCCCACATAAATCCACACCATACCACATAACACCTATCCAAATAAATATACTCCACATCGTGCCACATATTTTCACTCAAGATAAATTCACTCAACGTTACACCGTTCCATGCCACACTATTCAACTCCACACATATCCATTCCACATCATTCCAAACCAAACCTCTGTCGTACTTTAAAATTTGGGACCACGTAGGAGGCAGGGCCCTACCCCTGTCTATCCCGGTATTAGCGAACCGCGAATGGTCAATGCGGTATGTACAAGTGCTTTGTGTAACGTTTTAGCTATGAATGCGCTATGTATACGTTATTATACATCACTACGTGGGTTCCATCTTAGAGCGGTGGCCATCTTATGGTTGCCCTCACATAGGCTACACATTATGAAGCAAATACGGGCCTTTAGAGCACATGTGCCTTCCTTTGACTTCTCTGTGACCTGGGCAGCTTGGCTCCGCTGCCCCAGGTCAGTCCGGTCTCACGAGCTCCCCGTCCTCTGGCCACCTGTGATTAGCATCAGGGCTTGACACACCATAAAGCCTTTTCATCCTACACGAGCCTCCAGCTAATCTCTTTCACACCTGACTGTTCCTGCTTTATGGCTTGTTTTCCAAACAGGAGATGCTCATGTTTATTGGGGCCTATCGATATCTGATGTGGGATCTGAGCCTCGCTGGGTAAATAATTGTGGGCTGGCTTAACTGGAATGTGGGATGGTCATCATGACTCTGCCTTTTCGTTTGTAATGTATACACTTATATAGCCATGCCATAAAACTAGGAATGTATGCCTGAAGCAGGATATTTTGTATTTAAAGAGAAGCCCGTTTCTGTAATTTTTAGCAGTCTCCTGAGAACATACACGCTGTTGTACTTCTAGGACGCCTGTAATTGGTCTGCAACCAATAAACCGATCTTTGACTTCACCCAGAAGACTCTGTGTTTCTGTAGGTCTGAAACAGGAAGAACCCGAAGTCATAGGGTGTGTCCCCTGCACCGCTGGGCTTAAAATTCCCAGTACTTCACCTCATAATCCCACAGCACACTTCCACTACACACCACTTATATCCAATTCACAACACATAATTCAAAATCATACCACATAATTCTACAGCACAACATATAATTAAACTACACTGAAACACTCCACAACACAAAATACCATCCCACATAATTACACTCCATCACACAAAATCCTACTCCGCATAATACCATTACACCCGAAAACGTATAATTACTATCCACATAATACCACTGCACACCATGTAACATATTTCCATTACTCAAATCACTGGTGGATCAGGTCACCCACCCCACCCCCATTGAGGAGCGAAAATCCTTAGTCACTTGGCAGAACTTTGCCGCCATCTCGGAAGATGACCTCCTCAAATACATCCTCGAAACCAAACCCTCCAACCATTCTTCTGACCCCATACCTAGTGTCATCGCCATTGATTTCTATACCAATACTCTCTCTCTTATTGGACCAGGCTAGTTAATCTCTTCCTCAGTCAAGGATCCCTCCCAGCTGTCCTCAAAATAGGACAGGTTACCCCCTTCTAAAAAAAAACCTCTGCAGATGCGAACAACCTCAATAACTTCCGTCCCATCACCAATCTCCCTTTTCTTTCAAAGATCACAGAAAAATGTGTTGCAAAACAACTTTCCCAACACATTATGGACAATAATCTCCTTGACGTGTTCCAGTCTGGCTTTATTCAAAATTGCAACACCGAAACAGCCCTGCTGCGAGTGATCGATGATGCGCTGCATATACTTGATTCGGGAGAATCGTGCCTTCTGATTCTTCTTGACCTCTCTGCAGCCTTTGACACTGTTAATCACAACACCCTCCTTAACACTCTTCAACAGAGAATGGGCGTGGAAGGTACAGTGCTTAAATGGTTTGCCTCATTTCTCTCGGACAGATCCCAAATGATCAAGATTGCGAACAGTCTCTCGTCTCCACTGGTGATTGGTCAAGGCGTCCCTCAAGGTTCCATCCTTGCACCCACTCTGTTTAATCTCTATCTGGAACCATTAGGGAACCTCCTAAGCAAATCTGGAATCCTTTACCATCTCTATGCGGATGACACCCAAATCTACCTCAAGGTGTCTTCCTCTCAAGATCTCTCACTACTCAACTCTACTCTCAACTCTATTCACAACTGGATGTTAGTTTACCAACTCATTCTCAATCCTTCCGAAACTGAATTGCTCCTCCTTTCTACCTCTCTCTCCCCGCCTCCTGTTCAATCCTGGATGGATCAGCTGAATTTACTCAACAGTAAACCAATCATTGTCGACTGCACTAAATCCCTAGGTGTCATACTTGACAAAAGACTCAACCTATCTCACACAGCAACTCCATTGCCAAGAACGCACGTTATCAGCTGCGCCTTCTGTGGGGGATTCGTCGGTTCTTCCCGGAGAAAGACCTAAAAACCCTGGTCCAATCGCTAGTTCTCTCTAGACTGGGTTATTGTAATTCTCTTCTGACTGGCCTTCCCAAATCTCACCTCTCCCCCCTTAAATCCGTCCTCCATTCAGCAGCTCGTTTCATTTCAGGATCCAAACGAAGTGACCACATCACTCATATCCTGTCTTCTCTCCGATGGCTGCCCATCGAGGCTAGAGCTATTTACAAAACAGCTTGCATCACCCACAAAGCCTTGCACTCTTCCTCCCCTCGCTATCTGGCGAATAAACTGAAATTGTCCGGAGGCTTGAGACCTTCTCGGAATGCGGAAAAGTTCCTGCTTGAGCCCCCCTCCTTCAAAAGGGAAAAATTGATGGCTCAATCGTTCTCAGGTAATGCTGTGAGAATCTGGAACTCGCTTCCTCCTTTGCTCCGTGCCACCACCTCCATCCTGATCTTCAAAGCGGACCTCAAATCTCTTCTATTCCAAAGACACTTTCAGAACTAATTCCTTCATTCTCAGACCCCGCCAGGAAGTTCGTTAGTCGTTGTAAATTTGTTATATTTATTTATTTTTTGTACATTCCTTGCTTGCTGTATTTGATATTGTGTTCCTCTTGCCTGCTGTGTTTGATTCTGTGTCCTGCTATTTTTGTACGTTCTATTTTGTAACATTTCTCTCATGTAACGTAACTGGTTCTGTACAGCGCTCTGACACCTTCGGGTAAAGTCTGCGCTTTATAAAAATGCATAAATAAATAAATAAATAAATAAACAAACAAACAAATGCACTCCGCACAATACCACGCCACACAATTGTACAAATAATTCCAGTCCAACACACACACATGCAGTCCAGTTCAAACCAAAACACATTGGTAAAACACTGTAATTTGCAATTCCAATAGCTCTATCTCGATGAAACGGGAGAGAATGTGGTCTGACGGCTAGATTGTCCACTTTGATGCTGAAAACCAAGGTTTGAGCCTCGGGTTCTGCGTCCACATCCTGGGTTCTGGGGCAAATCACCTAATCTCCCTGTGTCTACAGTTTTTTAAAAAGAAATTCATGTGCCTTGACTAACGTAACCGGTGCTCATGTAAAACGCTCCAATACCTTCGGGTCGAGTTCGCTCTATATAAATCTGCAACCACAACAAAATGCGAGACCTATTGCATCTCCTGTGCTTGTTTAATAACTGCTCCAAGCCTGGTGACCCCACCTCATCCTCCCGGGTCCCAGCGTGGGGGCGGTCTCCTTCCAGTCTCAGCAGCCCCACCAAGCATCCCCACCCGCAGCGCTCTCACCTGTGCCGTGCAGGTCTTGGTGCAGCGTGCGCGCCTCGTTCACCATCCCGACTCTGTGACCCCAAGAGGCGCTTTGCGCGTGCCACCCCTGTCCCGCCTGTGTTTACTATACAGCATCGTCACGAGGCCGGGAAATCCCCTACTTCTTTCTCGGAAATCACGTGGAGTGATTGCGTGCCAGCTGCATCGACGCACAAGACAAGTTGGTGTCGGAACACAAATGCAGCCCTAGACGTTCACCAACCTTGTTGTAACCCTTCAATACATTTAACAAAGTGCGTGTTTGTGCACTTGCGATTAAGAGTGTGGAAAGGATGTGGCCTTGTTGTGTAATATCTGGTATCCCCACGGTATCGTGTATCCCCTGCACTTCGGGACTTTTCGGAAACGAAACTCAGCCCGGGCAGGTTCAGACAGAAGCAGCTGATCACTGCTCGGGCTGAGTTAGGGGATACAGGGGATACACGATTGAACAGGATGCCAAACTCGGCTCAGGCGATAAATCACCTGAAACCTTTGCACGAAGAGAGACAAACGGAAATAAATGGAGAAAATGAATCGTAATGGAAATAGCAATTAAGTGAATAAACATTGTGAAAGCAAAGAAACTATTGCTGAAGCATATCGAATCCTAACGAAATAACATGAGGGGAAGAGAATATAAACAACAGGGGGTTCAAATAAGGGAAAAATAATATCAAAACGAGCGAAAGATTAAAGGGTAAAGGTAAAAAAAAGAAGGCAATGAAAAAAGCAAAGTATTAAAATGGGGAAAGAAAGTGTTTTGATTTTCATATAATGAATATGTTACAAGGTGTTAATGACAAACATATAACTTGCACAATAAGTTGAATAACAGTGCATGTTTAGTTTGACTCATACTTGGCATTTTACCAGCTGCCCTATCTTTCTGTGTCCATGCTAATTAAACAAGCACTGGCAACGCAATCTGTCTCATACTTTTGTGAAAGTTAGAGCATATTGGCGATGTAAATGTCAATGTTTCTTACTTATTTTCTAGGTCAAGCCTGGGCAGCGCATGCGCTACTCTGTGGCATGATGTATTGAAGCATGGAATAGAAGCCCCGCACACTCTCCTCCCATATCTGCCATTGGCTTGTGTCATTGTCCTTCGTAAATGCTAGCTTCTGATTCGTGAATAGGCTTATAAATTCCTCCTTAGTACCGCCTTGTCTTCATTTGTAACCTCCCATGAGGACTGGCCCTTTTACTTCAGCTGTTACACGGTACGTCTTTTTTAGTCTGTAAGCACTATTTTCTTTATTGAGTTTCTTCTACTGCAGGCACAACATGCTTTACTGCAACATTCAGTGCGCCATGCGTGCTTTCCCTTTCTGAGCAGCCAGGGATAACGGCGGCAGGGCCGGACTGGCCGTAGCGGGCACCGGGCAATCCCCCGGTGCGCGCACGGGTGGGGGCCGGTTTTGGGCCCCTGGGGGCCGTTTTTGTTACAGGGCAAAATCGGCCCTGTAACAAAATCGGCCGAAAACCGGCCCTGGCAAAGAGCTCGGCGGCACCCCCAACCCCCCACCCCGGGGGGCCGGCCGAGCACTTTGCCAGGGCCGGTTTTGGTTCCCAGTCCGGCCCTGAACGACGGCCGCTTCTTTGAATAGGTCTCGCATTTATAAGAGTTTGAACTATTACCATTTTAAATGACAATGCCTTTTATTTATGTGTTAATTAGCAAAACAGATAAATAAAAGTCATTGTCATTTACAATACCAATAGCTTAAACTCTGGCAAATGCGACACCTATTGCATTGCAAATGCTTGCGATACATGGCTCCTGGTGCACACTGGTGGCACACATTCTGATGTTCGTTTCTCACATTACTGGTTTTCGTACGCAGATACTGGTGCACGCTTGTGTCTCAGGCTGCACAGCACACATTCTGGGACTAGTTCCCTTACTGTCTTTGTTCGTACATGGATCCTGGTGCATGCTGGTGGCTCACGGCATACATTCTGGTGCCAGCTTCTTACGTGGCAGGTTTTTGTACAGGAATTCTGGTTCACGCTCATGTCACTCACTGCACAACACGCTCTAATGCTGGTTTTCCACATAGCAGGGCAGGTTTTCCTACACAAATCCTGGTGCGCGCTTGTGTCGCATGCTGCACAGCACACTCTAATGCTACTTTTCCACATGTCTGGTTTTTATGCACAGATGCTGGTGCACGCTCATGTCTCATGCTGCACAGTACACACTAATGCTGGTTTTCCACAGGGGTATTTTTCATGCACTTATCCTGGTGCACGCTCGTGTCTCACGTAGCACTGCACACATTTTGATGCTGGTTTTCACACACAGATCCTGGTGCATCCTTGTGTCGCACGCATCACAGCACATTTTAATGCTGGTTTCCCACATGGCTGGCTTTCGCGCACAGATCCTGGTGCACGCTCTTGTCTCACGTTGCACAGCACACACTAATGCTGTTTTTTCACAGGGCTGGTTTTAATGCACGGGTCCTGCTGAACGCTCATGTCTCGTGCTGCAAAGCAAACTCTAATGCTGGTTTCCCACACAGCTGGTTTTCGTGCACAGACCCTGGTGCACGCTCATGCCTCACGCTGCACAGCACACTCTAGTGCAGGTTTCCCACACGGCTGGTTTTCGCACACGGATCCTGGTGCACTCTCATGCCTCACGCTGTAAAGCACACACTAATGATAGTTTTCATATATGGATCCTGGTGCACGCTCGTGTCTCATGTGGCACAGCACACTCTAATGCTGGTTTTCCATAATACTGTTTTTAAGGCACAGGTCCTTGTGCACACTAGTGTCTCACACTGCACAGCACACTTTAATGCTGGTTTCCCACATGGCTGGTTTTCACTCACAGAACCTGGTGCACGCTTATGCCTCATGCTGCACAGCACGATCTAATCTAAAGGTTTTCAAATGAGTTTCTCCTACTGCAGGCAGAACACACTTTCCTGCAACATTCAGCGCGCCATTCGTGCTTTCACTTTCCAAGCAGCCCGGAACAATGGCGACTGCTTCTTTGCAAGGAACTAGGTCTCGTATTTACAAGAGTTTGAGCTATTAGCATTGTAAATGACAATGTTTTTTATTTATGTGTTAATTACAAAACAGATAAATAAAAGGCATTGTCATTTACAATGCCGATAGCTTAAACTCTCGCAAATGCGAGACCTATTACCTATTGCATTGCTAATGCTTGTTTTTGTTTGCAGTGGAGTGATCAGTTAGAAAACGAGAGTTAAAGCTATTGGCGTCGTAAATGTAAAAATTATGTGTTATAGAGTAGAGTCGGTGTATGTGGTGTGTAGTGGAATTATGTGGCTACCATCCAGATAATGTGAGCATTTAAGAAGCAGAGGTGCAGTTAGGCTGGATGGGTTGGTGGAATGATAGCTATTTGTATGAATGCTTGAATGGATGGATGGCTGTACATGCATGGATGTCTGGGTGATCAGTTGAATGAAGAGATGGTAGGTGATGAATGGGTAGGAAAGTTACAGATGGTCGGTATGGAAAGAAAAAGATGGACACATAGGGAAAATATTTATAAAAAGGAAAGTTTTGTACTTTATTGGACCTTTGGTCAAGACTGGATGATATATCAGGCTACATGGTGGCCCATATTTCAATAAACATAAAATCCCATTTACAATTCAGAAGTTGGTGGTGGTTTTGTGCCCTTAACCCAAAACTAAGCTTCATTGTCAGCTGCTTGGATGCCTGCCTAATCTGCAGTCTTCCAACAGAGTATTACACTTGGACGCTGGTTTAACCCATTCAAATCTTAAATCTGTGTTCCATCAAACCTTACAAGAGACAGTTACTAATTATGACTGATGAAGGAAAAGTCTGATGAGTGGTCCCATTTATAGCACTTGCATGTGGTGTTCTGCACGTTGCAAGGACACGTTGACAATGCCCTGTTGATGAACACAATTATGCCACTCTGTGGCATTGAGACTGTCAAATATAGGCCTATTTGTAAACTCTCTGGTGCATGACATGCACACAAAGGGCATGCTACATGTTTCCGGAGCCTTCCAACTTGTAACCGTTTGAGGGCAAGGAAGGGATGGCATGACTGGCACAACAGGGGCATCATTACCATCTTTTTGTTCTGAGGACTGCAACATTTCCGAGTGAGCCTTCACAGCAGCAGCTTCCCTGTATCTCTGTTGCTTACTTGATTGGAAGACCAAACAGAAGATATCATATTCTGGGGCCGTATTACAGATGACTGCGCCAGCGCTAATTGTCACTGTGCGCCAGATAGTGCGCCCAACGGCATTACAGAGGATCAGTCTGTAATGCGCCGTGATGTTGGTGAAGACTTTGAACTCTGTGTTTATAAGCGTTTGCGTCTGTGTGCATATTGTATTAGCGCACAGACGCAAATGCACATAAGCACAGACATACTCTGGCGCACAGCGACAATTAGCGCTGGCGCACTCATCTGCAGTATGGCCCCAGAATGTTTAATATACTGCTTTAGTTGATGGTCTAGGTGAAAGTCCTTATTCTCTCACCAAACGCCTGACCCATACATTCACTGAAGCAATACGAAGAAGAAATAAGGCTGCACTGCGCTCTGAAAAAACAATAGTCTAGCCTCACAAATCAGAAGTATAACTATACCCAAAGCACGCTCCAGAAACATTTTGTATGCCTTGCAAAGTTGCAGATAACAGTTTCAGGTGTTCAGCATGTATTGTTTTAAAAAGCACTCCTGCCGAACTTGTGATGCTGTACCTGCCCGGACAGCCCACCACCCCTGCCCTACCTGAACAAATGGAGCTCCAAGGCCATGCGCGTTGCCTGCTCCAGCTTTGCCAGGCCCAGCTTCACCTGCTGCTGCTGCAGCAGCGTGGACCCCATGGTCTCGTTGCTGTCTTCCAGGTCCTCCAGCAGCTCAGCCAGCACCGGAGACAGAAGGAAGGCAAAAACTGGATTATTTTGACCAGCGCAGCACCCTTACTTTGTCACCCTAAGCGCGCCATATTAGTTAAGGTACTTTCAACGTTCAAGATAATCTGTTTAGGATGCGCCATCTTGGTTAAGGGATCGCAAACTGCGTAATCATGGTTGAGGGCTCGCAAACCTAATACAGCGGCAGCAACACAAAACAAGTACTAGCGAAAGAAGCGAGACGGCTCTTAGCAGAGGCACTGTCACACGGAGGGCAGACTTCATGCATTTAAGTTCACAGCATCCAGGCGAGCCACCACTATTTTATTCTCACCAATGACTGATGAGAGAAATGGGGGGTTGTGGGCTGGTAATGAGAGAAATGCAGGGGTGGGCGGCTGTACATATGAGCTGGGCTTTACATTTGTTGCACAGTGATAAAGCATGGCATGCCGTGCTGCAACAATAAGAAAAAATAGTTTTACCCAACAACAGATGAAGAAAGCAAGCGGAAAGAAACTGTATTTAGGCGGTGCTCCTCTGTGAAAAACTGAAGTGAGGTATCACTGCATGAACCATTTAGGAGGGAACAAAGAAGAGCGACACTGGACTGAACCAATGGTAAGCAGCAGGCAGGAGCAAACTCCTTTATCAATATAACAGGTCTTCCAGACAGCACATGTGTGTTCCCTAGGCTCAACCTAAAAAGCAATACAACTATGTTTTTTTTTTTCCTTTTGACATTTACACCTAAAACAAAAAGGACACAAAGCAGTCCATTAAAAATATGCATTTATTCTATGATTGCAAGAAATTGGATTCATATTTGGGGTGGACAACTATACATCTCAAGAAATATTCACAACTCGAGACAGCGTGGACCTTCAGAGTCACTAATTAACCTAAGCTCCACCCGCTGATAGGATTGGTATAGATAAGACAGGCTTAATTTAGGGCAATGTGTGACTTATTTATCCACTTTCAGAACAGTAATAAAGTAAAAAAACACCAAGCAATACAAATACCAAACCGAATTTATAAAAATAGAGTAAAATTTAATAGGCCAAATGACACCAAAACAAGACTAATCCATTAAGGGATACATCAGATATGAATTTTAAAGATTAAAGTGATAATAGCACTGAAAAGGATTACACACCATTGATAGTCAATGGCCACAGTAGAGTTTTTCCTTGGGACTCAGTCTCTGAAATTGAAGTCAAAATCCTTCACTGGGTCAAGCCCCCAGTCTGTATCCGACGGTGAGTTCCATGAGGCCCGGTACCTTATCAATCAGGGCCCACTGATTTGCTGCTGCGGCGAAGCTCCAAGTGGGAGAAACCAGCGTGGCTATGCCGTGGGTGGATAGAATGGGTTTGTGTGTTCCGGTCCTCTTGAGACCTTAAAACCTTGTAGGTACCAACTTTTCAGAGGTGGAATGACAAGTGCAGTTAGACACAACTCAGGTTTCCAGGACCTGAGAAACAACAGTTGGGAGTCAAGACTCACTCCAGAAGAGGCCATCAGCAGATATCAAGTCAGGTCCAGTTGTTATTGGTCAGCTGGGCACTTCATGGAAAAGTCCTCTTGCAGCTTGTTGTGGCCCTATAGCTATACATAGGCTTTCCTGTTTTCAGTTTCTATTTTTGGTGAATTCTGGTGGTGTTTTTTCAGTGTTTTCCAGTGATTTCAAAACCTAAAAAAAACAGTGCTTTTCAGTGGTTACTCATTTTCGCCCCATAAAAAACAACTGAAACGGTGTTTTACCGGTGTTTATGGGACGCTTTGCTTTTATTATTGTTTGCTTTCTTAATTGGTGCATGGAATATAGACTGTCTATGTACAGTGTATATGAGGTTAAAATACATTTTTACAAGTCAAATTTGGCGCTAAATGCTGGTTTTGTATTTTATGTACGTAAGCAGCCCCTACACAGTATGTCTTTCACAATTTGCAAACGATTAATTCTCCAATTCAGATTCCTGTTAATAGTAGTTAAAGGTTTTTGAATAGTGGCATAACGTTGATTTAGAAACCCTTGCAGACCAGGGGACTAAGAGTGCATACTCTTATTTTCAAGTTGTGTTTACCCTACGGCAAGACTTTTGTCTGTGAACCGCTCATGATCAAACGGTTACCCTGAATGTACAGCATCAGAGAACCAAACAACTGTTACAGTCTAATAGAGGGTGTATGACAGAATCACGCATGCCATTACCATGCATGCCTTCACAAAGGGTCAATTACCATGCATATGCTTTTACCACGCATACCTTTATCATGCATACCTTTATCACACAACTTTTTGCCACACATATGCCTTTACCGTGCTTTTTGTGCTTTTTATCTGGCTTTCTTGAAGTCTTATAGACATAGTTGACTTACCACAGGTTGTAATTTAAGTTGGGAGCATGCAATGTTGTCCTGAATGTGCGTCATCCCAATGCACTCCACTGACACTTTCCAGTGTGCTCATTCTCAGAAAGTGCCAACAGTGGTGGGGGAAGCCCGAATGGAGCCTCCAACTATACGATTAGATTGCACGCTCAACACTCCACATAACTGATTCATGCAAGAATAGCTTATCTCGTCCAGGTTTTTGCTGTGCTTTCTGTGACAAGTAGGTTTTATATGGGTATAAACAGGAATAAAAAAACCTATGATCCATAGGATCCTGAGATCTTTGACCGAAGGTTGGTATTATTGCCGTCAGTTTATTGTAAAGTTTCTTAAATAAAACTCAAAAATCACTCTCTAGGGATATAGGACCTTTTTAAGCTGCCCGCCTTTGTGACCTAATCCTAGCTTCGAAGAAGCTCCTCGTCCATGACGGCTGCCACTATTGCCCGGTTCGTATATAGTGCAGGTAAATACACATTTCAATGTATCTAACAACATCTGCCATGGTTTAGGTAACCCTTCTCGCCAATCTTTTGCCTCAAGATAATTATTACGATGTTGATCTAAGAACGTTGGCCAGACCTTCCCAATCCAAGATGGCCGCCTCAGGAGGGTTGTAGTACGGGTGCTCTAGAGGTCCATATCCCGTGTCGGCAGTCCCAGGTTTGAGTGAAGCTTCATCCGGGTTCTTTTTTTTCTTTCATTAACTTTATTGAGAGTCGCCTCACACTGAGTCTGTGAGTCGGAAAGGGTGTGTTGTTAGTTTTCGAATGGGGACGGTGCAGCAGGGATAGCAGTGTTCTCGCCCGGCAGCCAGTGCCATGGGGCAGTAGCACAGCTCTGCGGCCAGCATGAAGTACAACGAGAAGGAGCTGCTGTTGTTGTTAAAGCAGCCGGCAGAAAAGGCTGATGAACTACTCATGAAGGGGCCCAAGAAGGGCAGCGGTAGGTCAGCCGGCATATCCGCCTCTCGCACGAAAATCAGTGACACTCGGTTTAAACCGAGTCCGCTGATTTTCGTCCGGTAGGGTACTGTCGGTCAGATTTGGTTTAAACCGAATTCCGGACAGCCTAGCTATACAGGTCAATAGGCGTCTACTTTTTTGTCCCGGTTACAAGGGAAAGCAAGCCCAATCCTTCAAGGCTCTGCTCTAGTTACAGAAATCAGGTCTGGTCCTCTTCTCTTCTTCCACAGGTCCATAAAGTGTGATTAAAAAGGGTGTCTTGAGGTTCCATATTAACGCTTGGTACCAACAAGTGTATTGCTCCTAATGGCGCTCAAAGCGAATGGGTAAAAGTTCCTAGGGTTGACCCTACCCGCTTTTGAATCTGTTCCTGTTTGCCCTTCTGTAAACAATCCCACAGTGCCCCTCACTCTCAAAATCCAAGATGGAGAAATCCTTTTCTCTTTATACAGAGCCTGTGTGCACTACCCTCCCAGATGTATGACCAGAGAAATCAACACTCTCCTTCTCTGAGGTCACCCTACACCAGTTCTGGAGGTAGCATTTAGGGCCAGCCTAATAAGAAGGACATAAGCCCGGACCTCTCCAGGTGTTCCCAAACATTTGCCTGTTACAGGAGACACCCCTTCGAAGTAAATTAAGTTCCTAGGCCAACCCCACTGGTATTTCTGCCAGGGGAAGAGAAAAACAACTCCTGATTCCCAAGCCATTGTACCTGCCCTATGATCATTTTTCATACCATTCATCATGGCTTATTCCTGGCTGTGCCACTGCTTATGAGAGAATGCAAATTAGCCCGAGCAGCTGCAAGCAGGGAAAATGTTACTTTCTAAAATATACAGTTCCCTAATATTCATTAAAAATACGACTTCACACCATTGAATTGGGATTTTAATAACTGATAGAAAATAGTTGTTTCATCATTTTTGTAGCTGGACCCTAACTGGAGATACCAACATTTATTTTTACAATCGCTTCCCAGTGTTTCCCTTTGGGATAGCAAGAGCCTTCTCACAGTACAAATAGTTTTTGGGGGCAAGTCACTATAAGGGCATGTTAACTGTATATTTCTACTGTTAACTGTATATTACTACTGTTCTACTTTCATAGACCATGCACACTGCCTTGTGGGCTATACAGCCTAAACAGGAGAGACTTTTTGATATTCAAAAGAAATGATTTTACCTAACAAAAAACGTTTTGTTGAATGAATGCAGAGTACATCTTTACAGTGCAGCAGTCAGGAATACACAGGGTAGGCCTGAAGCCATGTTTGCCCTGCTGCTGTAGTTGATGGCACTATAGGCACTGCAGTCCTCTAGTGCCATTACATTTCCGGACCCTGTGTTCACTTTGTACATCATATAGTAAGGACATCCAAGCAAGTTAAATATTCCAATGAGAAATAAGCCAAATTAACCATATCTAAGAGGGCACACAGGCACCCTACTAGCAGGGGTAAATTGCACAGAGTTGTAAGGCCAGCAAAGCAGATATGGGAAAAATCTGGAGGGACGCCACACAAAATATAGTCATTTCCTACAATGATTATTAAAAGGAAGCATAATTGTTACAAATGAATATAGGGCATTTTACACCAATACCTTTTCATGTGCCAACACTTGGCTGTTTCAGAATAGTAAACATAACCAAATGATATTTGTTTCTGGTGCAGCCCCAGTGTCAGGTCTCTCTTTATTACGAGAGATGTAAATCTTCACTTTTTAGTCTATATTGAGCATTCTGGGACTTTTAGTTACTCTTTTAAGATTGACAGTATGGCTGAAAAATTGCTGCATGCAAAGCGCTCTTATAGTTTAAAAGAGAAGACTGACTGGCTTGGGAACACTAAAAGTGCTGTGTGAAAATGAACAGTGTAATGCTCAACAACCCAAAGAGAATCCAGACATTCACACACCTGGAGCGCAAGCTTCACTTTAACAAATAAAAGTTACGGTCAGAGTTTATAAGGTGTACTAGGCGGTTGCTTCAGGTGCAAAGTGAAGGGCATGCCAAATTCAAGGGGAAACACTGCAAATTTAAAAACAAAATTGAAAGCTAAAAAATATCCTTAGCCTCAATATGTTATTTGGTTTTAGGTGGTGGATACTCCCACTACTTGGTTTGGTTAGTGACTAGCAGCCAATCTTGGGTGCTACTGGTTACAGCACATTCTCCCTTTGCTCTATAGCATTTTGTATTTCACATTTAGAAAACATTTGAAATGGGTAAGTAACAAGACATTTCCATATTGGTTAAGTGAACACAATATTTTGTTCTAACAATGTGTACCAATCTTTCTGTTTTCCAATATCTTTTTGTATGGGGGTAGCAAACAAAATTGCTCATGCATTAATATATCTTTGTCCCCACTTTTCAAAGGTTTCCTTTTAGCCACTGACCAGTTTAAATGGCCGTTTATTTGTTAGACGCCTACAGTCTTGTTTTGCATTTTTGATATAATTTCACAGCTTTCACATCTGCTTCCTTGGGAGTATACCAAATATAATGGCCTGTACAGCCGATAATATTTGGTAGCCCCTATTTTTCTGAAGCTTGAACTTGCCAGGATAAATTTGACATGGCCTTATGTTGGCTGTATGAACACATTACTTTTTCTACCAGATAGATTCCTTGCATGAGTTTTCCAACATCTTTTCCTAAAGTGATACCACATATTACAGCTCATGCATTTCTATAAAATCTTATTTCCCCTACTTTTCAACTCAAGTTGCCTTTTTTATACCAGACTGCTGTATCTTTTCATATTTGTGATTTCATTCCACACGCTTTCAAATCAGGGTCCTTTTGGGGATAGTAAATATAATGCTTTATAAGGGCTATAATATTTGGTGTTCCCTATGTTTCTCGGGTTAGAGCTTACCAGAATTCAATTTGACATGGCATACTTTGGGATACATGAACACAGTATATTCCTGCCAAATAGCACCCGTTACTGTGTTTTTCCAACATCTTTTACTGTGGGGGATATCACATATTACTGCTCCTGCATTGCTGTAATTTCTGAAATCCCCTACTTTTCAACAGTTACCTTTTAACCACTGACCAATTCAAGTTACCTTTTATATGACAGTACATTACACTAATTCTTTGCATTTTTCATTTGATTCCACAAGCGTTCACATCTGGTTCCTTTCGGAGATACCAAATATAACACCTTGTTTGGGTTATAATATTTGGTATCCCTTATATTTCTTGGGTTAGAGCTTACCAGGATTCATTTTAACATGGCATTCTGTGGACAAAGTATTTTCCTGCCAAATAGCACCCTTCCCTGTGTTTTCCATAATATGTTACTGTGGGGATACCACATATTATGGCTTCTGCAGTGCTGTAATATCTAGAATCCCCAACTTTTCAAGCGTTACCTTTTAGCCACATATCAACTTAAGTTGCCTTTTATTTGCTAGCAGACTGCTATATCTTTTCACATTTTTTAATTCACTGTGCAAGCTTTCACATCTAGTTCCTTTGGAGGATACCAAATATAATGTCTCATAAGGGCTATAATATTTGGTATCCCCTATGTTTCTTGGGATAGACCGTACCAGGATTCAATTGGACATGACATTCGGTTGTCTGGGTGAACAAAGTATTTTCCTGCCAAATGGCATCCTTCCCTCCGTTTTCCATAATATTGTACTATGGGGATACCACATATTACAGCTTCTGCATTGCTGTAATATCTGGTACCATATATAATGGACTCTACCTCCTATAACATTTGGTATCCCTTGTGCTTCTCGGGTAAGAACTTACAAAGATTCAACTTGACGTGGTCCAATTTTGGATGGCTTAGCACAGTATTCGTTTGCCAATAAGCGCCCTTCCTTTTGCTTTCCAACATCATTTACTATGGGGATACCAAGTATTTGGGCTCACGCATTACTGTAATATCTCGTATCCCCTACTTTCCATGGGTTACCCTTTAGCCATGGACCACTTGAAGTTGTCTTTATTTGATAGCAAATTACAGTATCTTTTCACATTTTGTACATCATTCCATAGGAATTTACATCCAGTTCGCTTAAGGGATACCAAATATAATAGCCTACATGGCCTATAATATTTGGTATCCCCTGTGTTTCTCGAGTTGGAAATTACCAGGGTTTAATTTGATATAGTCTTATGTTGAATGGGTGAGCACATTGTTGCTATGCCAAGTAAGCACCCTTTTTGTTCGCTTTAAAACATCATTTACTATGGAGATACCAAATATGACCCACGTATTGCTGTAATATCTTGTATCCCCTATGTTTCATTGGTTACCCTTTAGCCATTGACCAGCTGAAGTTGCCTTATGTTTGATAACAGACTTCAATACCTTCTCACATTTTTACATCATTCCACAAGATTTTGCATCCGGTACCCTTAGGGGATACAAAATATAATAGCATATACGGCCTATAATATTTGGTATCCCCAGTGTTTCTCGGGTTAGAAGTTACCAGGATTCAATATGACATCACCTTATGTTGGCTGGAGGAGCACAGTATTTCTATACCAAATGGCACCCTTCCTTTTGCTTTCCAACATCATTTACTATGAGATACCAAACATTATGGCTCACGGATTGCTGTAATATCTCGTATCCCCTATGTCTCATGGGTTACCCTTTAGCCATTGACCAATTGAATTTGCCTTTTATGTGATAGCAGACTACAGTATCTTTTCACATTTTGTACATCATTCCACAAGATTTTGCATCCGGTACCCTTAGGGGATACCAAATATAATAGCCTATACTGCCTATAATATTTGGTATCCCCAGTGTATCTCGGGTTAGAAGTTACCAGGATTCAGTTTGACATCGCCTTATGTTGGCTGGGAGAGCACAGTATTTCTATACCAAATATCACCCTTCCTTGTGCTTTCCAACATCATTTATTAAGGGTATACCAAATATTATGGCTCACGCATTGCCATAATATCTTGTATCTCCTATGTTTCATGGGTTACCCTTTAGCCATTGACCAATTGAATTTGCCTTTTATTTGATAGCAGACTACAGTATCTTTTCACATTTTATACATCATTCTACAAGATTTTGCCTCCGATACCCTTAGGGGATACCACTTATAATAGCCTATACAGCCTGTAATATTTGGTATCCCCAGAGTTTCTCGGGTTAGAAGTTCTCAGGATTCAATTTGACATCGCCTTATGTTGGCTGGAGGAGCACAGTATTACTATACCAAATGGCACCCTTATTTTGCTTTCCAACATCATTTACTATGGGATACCAAACATTATGGCTCACACAGTGCTGTAATATCTCGTATCCCCTATGTCTCATGGGTTAGTTACCCTTTAGCCATTGACCAATTGAATTTGCCTTTTATTTGATAGCAGACTACAGTATCTTTTCACATTTTGTACATCATTCTACAAGATTTTGCCTCCGGTACCCTTAGGGGATACCAATTATAATAGCCTTTACTGCCTATAATATTTGATATCCCCAGCGTTTCTCGGGTTAGACGTTACCAGGATTCAATTTGACATTGCCTTATGTTGGATGAAGGAGCACAGTATTTCCATACAAAAAAGAACCCTTCCTTTTGCTTTCCAACATCATTTACTATAGGGATACCAAATATTATGGCTCACGCATTACCATAACAGCTCGTATCCCCTATGTTTCATGGGTTACCCTTTAGCCATTGACCAATTGAGTTTGCGTTTTGTTTGATAGCAGTCTACAGTATCTTTTCAAATTTTGTACTTCATTCCACAAGATTCTGCATCCGGTACACTTAGGAGACACCAAATATAATAGCCTATACGGACTATAATATTTGGTATCCTCAGCGTTTCTCAGGTTAGGAGTTACCAGGATTCAATTTGACATTGCCTTATGTTGGTTGGAAGAGCACAGTATTTCTATACAAAATAGCACCCTTACTTTTGCTTTCCAAACTGATTTACTGTGGGGATACCAAATATTATGTTTCCCTTATTGCCGTAATATCTTGTATCCCGTATGTTTCGTGGGTTATCCTTTAGCTATTGACCAATTGAATTTGCCTTTTATTTGATAGCAGACTACAGTATCTTTTCAGAATTTGTACATCATTTCACAAGATTTTGCATCCGTACCCTTGGGGGATACCAAATTTAATAGCCTATACGGCCTATATTATTTGGTATCCTCAGTGTTTCTTGGGTTAGAAGTTACCAGAATTCAATTTGACTTCGCCTTATGTTGGATGGAGGAGCACAGTATGTCTATACCAAATAGCACCCTTCCTTTTGCTTTACAACATCATTTACGAGGGGGATACCAAATATTATGGCTCACGCATTTCTGTAATATCTCGTATCTCCTATGTTTCATGGGTTACCCTTGAGCCATTGAAAAGATGACATTGCCTTTTGTTTGATAGCAGACTACAGTATCTTTTCACATTTTGTACATCATTCCACATGATTTTGCATCCGTACCCTTAGGGGATACCAACTATAATAGCCTATATGGCCTATAATATTTAATATCCCCAGCGTTTCTCGGGTTAGAAGTTACCAGGATTCAAGTTGACTTTGCCTTATGTTAGATGCTGTAGCACAGTATATCTATACAAAATAGCACCCTTCCTTTTGCTTTCCAACATCATTTACTATGAGGATACCAAATATTATAGCTCAAGTATTGCTGTAATATCTCATAACCCCTATGTTTCATTTGTTACCCTTTACCCACTGACCATTTGAAATTGACTTTTGTTTGATAGCAGACTACAGTATCTTTTCACATTCTTTACTTCATTCCACAAGATTTTGCATCCGTACTCTAAGGGGATATCAACTATAATAGCCTATACGGCCTATAATATTTGGTATCCCCAGTGTTTCTCGGGTTAGAAGTTACCAGGATTCACCTTATGTTGGATGGAGTTGCGCATTATTTCTATACCAAAAAGCACCCTTCCTTTTGCTTTACAACATCATTTAATATGGGGATACCAAATATTATTGCTCACGCATTAGAGTAATATCTCGTATCCCCTATGTGTCATGGGTTACCCTTTTGCCATTGACTAGTTGAAATTGCCTTTTGTTTGATAGCAGACTACAGTATCTTTTCACATTTTTGTACATCATTCCACAGGATTTTGCATCTGTACCCTTAGGGGATACCAACTATAATAGCCTCTACGGCCTATAATGTGTAGTATCCCCAGTGTTTTTCTCGGGAGAAGTTATCAGGATTCAATTTGACTTCGCCTTATGTTGGATGGGTGAGAACAGTATTTCTATGCCAAATAGCACCATTCCTTTTGCTTTCCAACATTGGTTACTATGGGGATACCAAATATTGTGGCTCACACATTGCTGTAATATCTCCTATCCCCTACATTTCTTGGGCTACCATTCAGCCTATGACCAGTTGAGGTTGACATTCATTTTATAGCAGACTACAGTAGCTGTTCACATTTTATATATCATTCCACAACATTTTACATACGTTTCCTTTAGGGGATACCATATATAATGGGCTATACCAGCTATATTTTTTGGTATCCCCTGTGTTTCTTTGGTTAGAACTTACCAGGATTCATTTTGATATGGTCTTATGTGGGACGGGTGAGCACAATATTTGTATGCCAAATAGCACCCTTCCTTTTGCTTTCCAACATCGGTTACTTATGGAATACTGTAGGAGAGTAGGATCTGCTTACTATGGTAACCCCCACTTTTTGCTGATGTTTCACTGTGTTTTTTACTTTAGTCTGGCTGGGGCCCTGCTATCCAGGACCCGAACCTAGCTGCTTTCTCTCTAATTTGATTACATGTACTATAGGTATACTCCAGTTTGGTTACTGGGGTACCCTTGTGAGTCCCTAGAATATGGTACAGTAGGTACTAAGGGCATAGCTACCCCAGAGGCCTAGCAGGGACTGCAGCATGTATTATGCCACCCCTGGGAAACCTTCCAAAATGACACCACAGGACTGCTACTGCAGCCTGGGTAAGGTGGTGCATGCACCCCTTACTGAGATATAGGCTACCTATATCTACCTTAAATCACTACACATAGAGACCTATCAGTCACCCCTATGGCAGGCCTTATCAATCCTGAAGGCAGGGTTCTTGGTTTCGTGTGAGTGGGTGCCCATGCATGAGCAGGGCCCCTCTGCAGCCTTCGGAACCTATTCTGTGATGCAGCCTGCAGCCTGACCATATACTCTTAAGTGCATTATATCCTCGCGGTAAATGCTAACTTTGGGATGGCTGCACGGAAACATGTTGTGTTTGGTGTCAAACACTTTGGAATCCTACCCCCCCCCCCCGCCAGTCCTGGCAGCGGGGGTAGAATTCCACCATTCTAGAGGGAGAGACATGTACACAACGGTCTACCCGGTAACAGTTTAAAAGAGCCCTGGCATTACAAAATAGATACTGCAGCCACAGCACGAGTCTGGCCTCCTGCTGCTGACCGAAACTCCGTCAGGGGAGGCCTGGACAATAGGTTTCCTGTCACATGGAGGTGTAACCACCTCCCAGACAGGCTTTAGTGTATTGGGGCTGGGTGGGTGCACTCTGAGAGTGCTTTGAAGTCTGCACTGGGGGCACATTTGGTGTCCCTGTGCATAGTCCAGTACAAACCGGTTGCAGGGGCTACCAGCCCCTGCTCTGGCACGAAACTGGACAAAGGAAATGGGTGTATCCACCCCTCTTTCCACACCCTCCCATAGGTGGATCCCCAGAGTAAGTCCAACCCCTTTCTTAGGTATAAGTAAGGAACCCTTGGCAACATGACTTTAGATATCCCTGGACGAAACTCTGCAACTTGATCCTGGAACTTCGACGCTCTACTCAAGACTAGAGGACAGAAGAAATCTCCCTTGGGGTCAAGGAGTGACTCCCTTGCTTGGCAAGCACCAATGAAGCATTTGCTGGTCTGCATCTCCGAAGCTCCCGACGGACTCTGAAGTATCTGCAGCCCAGAAAGAGGATTTCCAGACTTCTCAGATGCCAACCCGAGTACCCAGCAAAGCTGAGACCTGCAGCCCTCGTGAGTGACGTGGAACCGGAACACCTGGACACCGTGCACATTTGCAAGTACATTCACTTATGGACGTCTCTTGAAGTTGTGCTTTGGGTTACTTGTAGCCCAAGCCCCGAGCACCATCTGCACCGAAGATTGTGGGCCTACACTCCACGAGTGTTCCATTAGCCCGCTTCTTGCATTTCTGTTCGAGGCTCCTTCACGATCCCTGGTCTGTCGACTGGTGGGTCCCTGTGAAGGCAACTCTCCAGACGTGCCCTGACTCCCCACGGAATGGTGATTCCCTCAGACCTTGCTGGTTCGCACCAAAGCATCTTTCTCCTTTCTGCGTGGGTTCCTGTTGCCAAGGCTTGTTGGGTCCAATCCGGGCACCGACACCGCAGCACTCGACATACTTCGTGGGACAGCTCGAATCCAGCTCCTGGTCATCGTCAACGCCTCCTGGTCCTCATGGCTGAAGAGTCAAGCTTCACCTCTTTCACCTGAAACACCCGACATTGGTGGGCATTCGTCTATCGTGCCCCCTGGTCACTGGCTAGTGACCCAGACTCTGTCCCCTCTGCTTTCACGTTCTTCTCATCTTTGATCCAGGCTTGGATCACCCCAGACACTTTCCACTTCAACGGCAGCAGCACTTTGAAGCAGATCGCCATTGAAAACGACGACAATTCCCGACACCAAAAGACACCTATGCACCCGGCTTCCCTGGGTGAGGGAACTTGAGTACTCCGGTGCTACCGTGGGTGTTGGCCCTAGAACCCCTTAAGTCTAAAGGGGTTTGCTAAAAGTCCTCCTCCAAGTGTCCTTTATCTTTAAATTTCCAACCGCGACTTTCCCCATTGACGATAACGGCGATCCGCAGCAGGGTTCAGACACTGCACGCGTCCCCTGTGGGTCCCTGTGTCACTACCTTGGCTGGTTCCTTGTGGCCCACCACTTCTACAGGCTCTAGGCCTTGTGTCTAGCAAAGTCGTGGTTCTTATAACACTTTATTGATATATGGTTTGGTACACCCCTAGGGCTTGTCATATATTGTGATAATTTACTGTGTGGTATTAAGTGTTATGTATGTACTTTTACCTCTAGCCTCATAAAGAGACTAGTAGGGTGTGTTTAGAATAAATACATATATTTTATATATATACCTGGTGTGGTTCTCCTTTCATTTGGTCATTCACGAGATTATAGACTAGTAAAATAAGCTGCTTTAAATTCCTTCAAGACTTAGCCTGAAGGCTGCTCTCCATAGCTACCACTAGGATAGCTTTCAATGAAGGTTGTCTTTAACCTATCACCTCTAAGGGGCTGTTTGGACTGGTGCAAGGTGCCCACTACCACTAGTGGACAGCATATACCAGGCCAACTTCTCACAGATACCAAACCTTATTACTCATGTATTGCTGTAATATCTTGTATCCCCTATGTTTCATTGGCTACCCCTGAGACATTCACCAGTTGAAGTTGCCCTTTATTTGTTAACAGACTACAGCATCTTTTCACATTTTATACATCGTTCCACAACATTTTACATACGGTTCCTTTAGGGGATACCTGGTATAATGGGCTATACCATCTATAATATTCGGTATCCCCTGTGTTTCTCGGGTTAGAACTTATCAGTATTCAATTTTACATGGTCTTATGTTGGACAAGTGAGCACAATATTTCCATGCCAAATAGCACCCTTCCTAATGCTTTCCAATATCGGTTATTATGGGGATACCAAAAATTATGGTTGATGTATTGCTGTAATATCTCATATCCCCTATATTTCATGGGCTACCCTTTAGACATTCACCAGTTGAAGTTGCCTTTTATCTGTTAGCAGACTACAGTATCTATTCACATTTTTTACTTCACTCCACAAGATTTTACATCTGGTTCCCTAAGAGGATACCAAATATAATGACCTCAACCGCCTATAATACTTGGTGTCCCTTGTGTTTTTCGGGTTATAACATACCAAGATTCAATTTGACATGGTCCTATGTTGGATAGGTGTGCACAGTGTTTCTATCGCAAGTAGCACCCTTCCTTTTGCTTCTCAACATCATTTACAATGGGGATACCAAATATTATGGCTCAAGCATTGTTGTAATATCTTGTGTACCCTACGTTTCATGGGTTTCCCTTTAGTCATTAACCACTTGAAGTTGCCTTTTATGTGATAGCAGACTACAGTAACCTTTCACATTTTTTACATAATTCCACAATATTTAACATCTGGCTTCCTTAAGGGATACCAAATATAATGGCCTATACTGGCTATAATATCTGGTATTCCCAGTGTTTCTTGGGTTAGAACTTTCCAGGATTCAATTGGACATGGTCTTATGTAGAATGGGTGAGCAAAGTATTTATATGCCAAATAGCACCCTTCCTCTTGCTTTCCAACATTGTTTACAATGGGGATATCAAATATTATAGCTCAGCATTGCTGTAATATCTTGTATACCCTATGTTTGATAGCTTACCCTTTAGCCATTTAGCAGTTGAAGTTGCCTTTTATTTGATAGCAGACTTTAGTATCTTTTCACATTTTTTACATCATTCCACAAGATTGTACATCCGGTTCCCGTAGGGCATGGGTACTCGCAAACATTTGCCAAGAGGCCACAAAATTCAGTCTGCGGTGTGACCGAGATCCGCATTGATGCCAGCAGGGTGGCAGTAGGGGTCTGGGTGTGTCAGGGATTGTGTAAGGAGGTGTAAAAAAATGTTAAGGAAACGGGCAAGCATTTATTTGCAGGTTAATAAACCTTTGACTGTTTATTTAAAAAATAAATCTGAATATTACTGTTCAGCTGCTCGTACTGCTTTTCACCAGGGGGGCCGCGCGTAAAGGTCAAGAGAGCCGCAAGCGGCTCCCTGGCCGTACTTTGAGTATCACTGTCTTAGGCGATACTATGTACAATGGCCTATACCAGCTATAATATTTGGTATCTCCTGTGTTTCTTGTGTTAGAACTTACCAGGATTCAATTTCACATGGTCTTATGTTTGATGGGTGAGCACAGTATTTCTTATTGCAAATAGCACCCTTCCTTTTGCTTTCTAACATCATTTACAATGGGGATACCAAATATTATGGCTCACGGATTGCTGTAATATCTGTTGTCCCCTACGTTTGATGGGTTACCATTTGGGCATTGACCACTTGAAGTTGCCTTTTTGTTTGATAGCAGATTACAGGGTCTTTTCAAATTTTTAACATCATTCCACAAGATTTCTCACCCTGTTCCCTTAGGAGATACTAAATATAATGACGTATACCACCTATAATATTAGGTATCCCCTGTGGTTCTTGGGTTAGAACTTTCCAGGATTCAATTAGACATGGTCTTTTGTTGAATGGTGAGCACAGTATTTCTCAGCTAAATAGCACCATTCCTTTTGCTTTCTTACGTCATTTATTATGGGGATACCAAATACTAAATCTCACTAAGTGCTGTAATATCTTGTATACCCTAAATTTCATTTGTTACCATTTAGCCACTGACCACTTGAAGGTACCTTTTATTTGTATGCAGACTATAGTATCTTTTTACATTTTTTACATCATTCCACAAGATTTTACATCTGGTTCCCTTTGGAGACACCAAATATAATGACTTCTACCGCCTATAATATTTGGTATCTTCTGTGTTTCTCGGGTACTAACATACCAAGATTCTATTTGACATGGTCTTATGTTGGATGGGTGAGCACAGTATTTCTATGCCAAACAGCGCCCTTCCTTTTGCTTTCCAACATTAGTTACTATGGGGATACCAAATATTATGGCTCATGCTTTGCTGTAATATCTTATATCCCCTGGGTTTCACGGGTTGCTCTTTAGCCATTGATCAGTTGAAGATGCCATTTATTTGATTACAGACTACAGTATCTTTTCAAATTTGTAAATCATTGCACAAGATTTTACATTTGGTTCCTTTGGAGGATATCTTACATTATCACCTTTACAGGCTACAATATTTGGTATCCTCAGTGTTTCTCAGGTTAAAAGTTAACAGGATTCAATTTGACGTCGCCTTATGTTGGATGGGGGAGCACAGTATTTCTATACCAAATTGCACCCTTCCTTCTGCTTTCCAACATCATTAAGTATGGGGATACCAAATATTAAGGCTCTTGCATTGCTGTAATATGTCGTATCCCCTACGTCTCATGGGTTACCCTTTAACCATTGACCACTTGAAATTGCTGTTTATTTGATAGCAGACTACGGTAACTTTTCAAATTTTTTACATAATTCCACAAGATTTTACATCCGGTTCCCTTAAGGGATACCTGTTATAATGGGCTATACCATCTATAATATTGTGTATCCCCTGTGTTTCTCTGGTTAGAACTTACCAGTATTCAATTTGACATGGTCTTATGTTGGACAGGTGAGCACAATATTTCTATGGCAAATAACACCCTTCCTCTTGCTTTCAAACATCGGTTATTATGGGGATACCAAATATTATGGCTCACGTATTGCTATAATATCTCATATCCCCTAGGTTTCATGGGCTACCCTTTAGACATTCACCAATTGAAGTTGCCTTTAATTTGTTAGCAGACTACAGTATCTATTCGCATTTTTTACTTCACTTCACAAGATTTTACATCTGGTTCCCTATGGGTATACCAAATATAATGACCTCTACTGCCTATATTATTTGGTGTCCCCTGTGCTTCACGGTTATAACATACCAAGATTCAATTTGACATGGTCCTATGTTGGATGGGTGTGCACATTGTTTCTATCGTAAATAGGACCCTTCCTTTTGCTTCACAACATCGTTTACTATGAGGATACCAAACATTATGGCTCATGCATTGCTGTAATATGTTGTATCCCCTCCGTCTGAAGAACCAGAACCTTATGGGCCTGGCGGCGCAGGGTACGCCTTAATCTCCTAGGTTCTCCTGCTCAGCTACACAGAGACACGGGAACACTCTGTCGGCGTAAAAGATCAGATTTTATTAGCTGCAGCTAGTACAGTTGTCCTAGAAGTACACACGGTATGTTCTCAGGAGACTGCCACTTCACTCCGTGGCGCACAATCTTATATAGTACATAGGTGGCATATACATTAACCAAGAACACACCTAAAACATATAAAAAGAGCCAATGCGAGAAGTTGGAAAACAGGACAGAACCAATAGAAAAGGTTTGAAAACAAAGTATCAAGTAACTCGAAGAGACCTCTCCTCCAACTGTGTTTGTCACCCCTCCCCACAAGTTAATCAATCAATGGGTTTGTAACTGACTTGCAGGTGGCGAGACATGTTTGTATGTTTTAGAGGACAGTTGTGAAACGAGAGAATACGAGCAGAGGACAGTGAAGGCAAGACGATAAGATAAAGTCAGAAGAGAATAGTGTGAACCAACAGATAGTTGAGACAGGGATTAGGAAAACCAGACGGGGATTAGTGTACTCGGCCAGTCCTAACACTAGCTTTGTAAATAGAGGTAGAAGGCTTATTTTGACACGAAGCTGCAGGAAAAGCAGAAAAGACCTCGTTCGTCGTGCTGCCTGAGTGAGAGCACAAAATGGTGGGTCGATTCGATCGTGATCGCAAATCGAAGTTCTTCACGTCTCATGGATTACCCTATAACCATTGACCACTTGAAGGTGCCATTTATTTGATAGCAGACTACAGTAACTTTTCAAATTTTTTACATAATTCCACAAGATTTTACATCTGGTTTCCTTAAGGGATACCAAATATAATGCCCTATACCGGCTATAATATCTGGTATCCCTGGTATTTCTTGGGTTAGAACTTACCAGGATTCAATTGGACATGGTCTTATGTTGGATGGGTGAGCACAGTATTTCTATGCCAAATAGCACCCTTCCTCTTGCTTTCCAACATCGGTTACTATGGGGATACCAAATATTATGGCTCACGCATTGCTGTAATATCTCATATCCCCTATGTTTCACAGGTTACCCTTTAGCCGTTCAACAGTTGAAGTTGCCTTTTATTTGATAGCAGACATCAGTATCTTTTTGCAGTTTTACAGCATTCCACAAGATTGTACGTCCAGTTCCGTTAGGCGAATACCAAATCAACTGGGCCATATGCATCAACACATTTTCCCATAGACACACAATGGGCAAAACTCTTTGATGCATCTGGCCAATAGTGACCTCTACCGCCTAATATATTTGGTATCCCCTGTGATTCTCGGGGTAGAACCTACCAGGATTCAATTTGACATGGTCTCATGTTGGATAAGTGGGTACGGTATTTCTATGCCAAATACCACCTTTCCTTTTGCTCTCCAACACAATTTACTAAGGTGATACCAAATATTATGGCTCAGGCATTGCTGTAATATCTTGTGTCCCCTACATTTCTTGGGTTTCCCTTTAGCCATTGACCACATTTTTTACATCATTCCAAAAGATTTTACATCAGGTTGCCTTAAGGGATACCAAATATATTGACCTCTACCATCTATAATATTTGTTATGCCCATTGTTTCTTGGGGTAGAACCTACCAGGATTCAATTTGACATGTTCTTATGTTGGATGGGTGAGCATGGTATTTCTATGCCAAATAGCACCTTCCTTCTGCTGCCCAACATCGTTTACTATGGAGATACCAAATATTATGACTCAAGCACTGCTGTAATATCTCATGCCCCCTACATTTTATGGGTTACCATTTAGCCATTGACCACTTCAAGTTACCTTTTATTTGATAGCAGACTACAGTTAATTTTCACATTTGTGATTTAATTACGCTAGCTTTTACATGTGGTTCCTTTAGGAGATACCCAATGTAATGCCTCATAAGAGCTATACTATTTGGTATCCCCTATGTTTCTCGGGTTAGTTCTTACCAGGATTCAATTTGACATGGCCTTCTGGGTCAACACAGTATTTTCCTGCCAAATAGCCCCCTTCCCTGTGTTTTCCAACATCTATTTCTAAGGAGAAAATAAATATTAAGACTCCTGCATTGCTGTAATGTCTGGTATCCCCTACTTTTCGAGGGTTACGTTTTAGCCGCTGACCAATTCATGTTGCATTTTTATAGCAGATTACAATATTTTTCACACTTTTTATTCCATTACACAAGCGGTTCCTTCCTCTATTTGAAAAAATCTTTCTATTGTGTATGAATTTTCGTCATTTTTATGTAATATATATGTATTTTAATTGATGATTTCAAGCGATTTGGTTCACTTTTGTACAGCTTTCGTACATTTTATTTGCTGCCCTAAATGTAATGTGTAAAGATTTGGCATTAAAGATCTGAACAATCTGGCAATTTTTATAGTATTTGACTTGATCAGTGCTGCGGTCATTATGGAATTATGTCTGAGTCCATTGCGGTGAACGTTTGAACAAATGTTTTGTAAAAACAAAGCTGTGGTTGATTGAAGTCCCAAAAGGAGATTTTTATACTTTTTAGTCTTACATAGAACCTTGTCCTTTTGGTCCGGGGGCCCCTCTCCATTTACCGTCCATCAAGAATATTGAGGACAAAAATATCATAAGGGTAGGTGTCTATAGGTAAGCAAAGTTTGACTATATATAACTCCAAATATATGTACCTTGACAATACCATATAGCATCAATGTACATAGACTTGGAGTTAAGAATAGTACATTTATACTTACCTATTTGCATTTACCTTCTCAATAGTTTTGTCCTTGATATTTTTGACATTAGATTCTGTCCACACCATATTTTTTTCCGATATTCTGTTAGTGCTAGTTCTAGGACACCCCCGCGCCGCACGGCCACCAGCTGCTGCGTGTGCCTCCCCGCCTTGTGCCTCGCTGCCCCGGCTCCGCCGCGTGACCACGCCCCCTGCCACCGAGCGGCGTGGTCTGTGCTAGCTTCCTGGCCTGTGTACCTGTCTCTGTTGCTGTCACTCGATTTGTATTGATTTGTATTGACTTGTAAGCTGTTCTGTTGAATTGTTTTATTCCCCCATTTGTGCCTGTTTTGCCTCCGTTTTTGCCATCCCCGTCCCATCACTCCCCGCTCCCCGCTTCCCGCCATCACCGCTAGCCCCGCCCCTTTCTTTGTGCACCCTCCCCGCTCCCGCCTCCCAGCTGCTCCGCCCCCCGCGCACTTGGCCATATATGGCGACCGTGCGACGCAGGTGAGTGTGACCTAGTTCTAGGACACCCCCGCGCCGCACGGCCACCAGCTGCTGCGTGTGCCTCCCCGCCCTGTGCCTCGCTGCCCCGGCTCCGCCGCGTGACCACGCCCCCTGCCACCGAGTGGCGTGGTCTGTGCTAGCTTCCTGGCCTGTGTACCTGTCTCTGTTGTTGTCACTCGATTTGTATTGATTTGTATTGACTTGTAAGCTGTTCTGTTTAATTGTTTTATTCCCCCATTTGTGCCTGTTTTGCCTCCGTTTTTGCCGTCCCCGTCTCATCCCTCCCCGCTCCCCGCTTCCCGCCATCACCGCTAGCCCCGCCCCTTTCTTTGTGTACCCTCCCCGCTCCCGCCTCCCAGCTGCTCCGCCCCCCCCGCGCACTTGGCCATATATGGCGACCGTGCGACGCAGGTGAGTGTGACCTAGTTCTAGGACACCCCCGCGCCGCACGGGCACCAGCTGCTGCGTGTGCCTCCCCGCCTTGTGCCTCGCTGCCCCGGCTCCGCCGCGTGACCACGCCCCCTGCCACCGAGCGGCGTGGTCTGTGCTAGCTTCCTGGCCTGTGTACCTGTCTCTGTTGTTGTCACTCGATTTGTATTGATTTGTATTGACTTGTAAGCTGTTCTGTTGAATTGTTTTATTCCCCCATTTGTGCCTGTTTTGCCTCCGTTTTTGCCGTCCCCGTCTCATCCCTCCCCGCTCCCCGCTTCCCGCCATCACCGCTAGCCCCGCCCCTTTCTTTGTGTACCCTCCCCGTTCCCGCCTCCCAGCTGCTCCGCCCCCCCCGCGCACTTCACCATATATGGCGACCGTGCGAACGCGCAGCGGTCACGCGCAGCGGGTGCGCCGATTGTGCGCCGAAGGCGCGCCAAAGGTAAGCCCGTCTACGCCCGTCCGCGCCTGGATCGCGCCCAGTGCCAGGACCCCTGGCCCGCGGGGACCCCGCCCGACCCACCAGACGTACGACGCCGCCACCCTCAACGCACTCAACACCGGCCGAACCCCGGGATGCCACCAAGCCACCCCGAGACGCACCCACGGACCCTTCAGCTGCCTCGCCTGCAAGTTCACCTGCATCCGGACCTGCCCCGCACCAGCACCCGCCAAGCCGAACACCAGCAGCAACCACCTCAAGTGCATCCTGCTCAACACCCGCTCCGTCCACAGACACGCCATCGAACTCTGGAACCTCCTAGACACCACAGCCCCTGACGTCGCCTTCCTCACGGAGACCTGGATGAACGCCTCCTCAGCGCCCGACATCGCCATCGCCATCCCAGAGGGCTACAAGATCACCCGGAGGGACCGCACCGCCAACCAGGTGGGAGGAGGCATCGCCATCATCCACAGGAACACCATCCGTGTCACGACCAGCACCGACAACACCCTAACCACCGCCGAACACCTGCATTTCCAGATCCACACCGACCCGAATACCACCCTCAGAGGCACCCTGATCTACCGACCCCCGGGGCCACGCACTCAATTCAGCGAGGACATCGCCGAATTCATCAGCCCGCACGCCCTCCCCTCCGCTGACTACATCCTCCTGGGGGACCTTAACTTCCACCTGGAGAACAACAACGACCGCAACACCAGCACCCTGCTCGACAACCTCGCCAACCTTGGACTCAAGCAACTGGTGAGCACCCCCACCCACCTCGCCAGACACACACTCGACGCCATCTTCTCATCCAGCAAAGACATCGCTTTCAACCACGCCACAGAACTCCACTGGACGGACCACAGCTGTGTCCACTTCACCTTCGAAAGGACGACGATCCACCACCACCAGCAACAGGTCGCCCGTAGAAGCTGGAACAAGATCACCGCCGACCAGCTCGCCGCCTCCCTGAGCCAGCACCCTCCGGCCAGCTCAGTGAACCCCAGCCAGGCCGCCGACAACCTCACGAAGTGGATCAGCAACTGCGCAGACGTACTCGCCCCTATGAGGACCCCGCCCAGCAGACCCGGCAGCAAGAAAGCCCCATGGTTTACCAACGAACTCAAGAGCTCCAAGAAGAACTGCCGAGCCCTCGAGAAAGTCTGGAGAAAGGAACCCACACCGGACAACAGGACCACCCTCAAGCTCGCCACCCGGAAGCACCACCAACTGATCCGCGCCACCAAGAAAACGGCTTTCAAGAACCGACTGGACAACAACGCACACAACTGCAAGGAACTCTTCAACATCGTGAAAGAGCTCTCCAACCCCAACGCCGGAAACAACGACATCACCCCATCGCAAGACCTCTGCAACTCCCTCGCCTCCTACTTCCACAACAAGATCACGGACATACACAACAGCTTCAGCACTCAACCGACCCACGCCACGACCACAGCAACGCCGCCCACCACCACCCTCCGAGCCTGGACTCCGATCAGCACCGAAGACACCATCCGCATGATGAACTCCGTCCACTCCGGATCTCCAACCGACCCCTGCCCTCACCACGTCTTCAACAAAGCCGACGCTGTCATCGCACCCCACCTGCGGGACATCATCAACACCTCCTTCGACACCGCCACCTTCCCCGAGAGCTGAAAGCACGCCGAACTCAGCGCACTACTCAAGAAACCCACAGCAGACCCCACCGAACTCAAGAATTACCGCCCCATCTCGCTACTCCCGTTTCCAGCCAAAGTCATCGAGAAGACCGTCAACAAACAGCTGGCCGCCTTCCACGAGACGAACGGATCCCTCGACCCCTCACAGTCCGGCTTCCGAGCCAACCACAGCACCGAGACCGCCCTCATCGCCGCCACCGACGACATCCGAGCCCTGATGGACAACGGAGAGACAGCGGCCCTCATCCTCCTAGACCTCTCCGCAGCTTTCGACACGGTCTGCCACCGCACCCTACTGCAGCGCCTCGGCAACGTCGGAATCCAGGAGAAGGCACTGGAATGGATCGTCTCCTTCCTCGACGGAAGAACGCAGAGAGTCCGCCTACCACCATACAAGTCAGAGGCAACCGAAGTCATCTGCGGCGTCCCTCAAGGATCCTCGCTGAGCCCTACCCTCTTCAACGTCTACATGTGCCCCCTCGCGGCCATCGCACGTCAACACAACCTCAACATAATTTCCTACGCCGACGACACCCAGCTGATCCTCTCCCTGACCAACGACCCCGCCGCCGCCAGAGCCAACCTGCACGAAGGGATGAAAGAGGTAGCCGAGTGGATGACAACCAGCCGCCTGAAACTGAACTCAGACTAGACGGAGGTCCTCATCCTGGGCTCCTCGCCCTCCGCCTGGGACGACTCCTGGTGGCCCCCCGCCCTGGGCACCGCACCCAAACCGACGAACCACGCACGCAACCTGGGCTTCATCCTGGACTCCTCCCTCTCCATGACCAGGCAAGTCAACGCCGTCTCCTCGTCATGCTTCAACATCCTGCGCATGCTTCGGAAGATCTTCTGGTGGATCCCCACGGAGACCAGGAAGACCGTCACCCAGGCCCTCGTCACCAGCCGACTGGACTACGGCAACGCCCTCTACGCCGGAACCACCGCCAAGCTCCAGAAGAGACTCGAGCGGATCCAGAACACCTCAGCCAGACTCATCCTCGACGTCCCACGAAACAGCCACATCTCCGGACACCTGAGAGACCTGCACTGGCTCCCCGTCAACAAAAGAATCACCTTCCGGCTCCTCACCCACGCACACAAAGCCCTACACGATCAAGGCCCGAGCTACCTCAACAACCGCATCAACTTCTACGCTCCCAAACGCCACCTCCGATCAGCCAGCCACGCCCTCGCCGCCGTCCCACGCATCCGGAGAGCGACAACAGGAGGAAGGTCCTTCTCCTACCTGGCCGCCAAGACCTGGAACTCCCTCCCGGCCGACCTGCGCCTTACCCAAGACCACCTCTCCTTCAGGAAGAAGCTCAAGACCTGGCTGTTCGAGCAGTAACGGCACCCCCCCCCCCCCCTAGCGCCTTGAGACCCTATGGGTAGGTAGTGCGCTCTATAAATGTCTTTGATTGATTGATTGATTGATGCCATAAAAGCATTCTTCTTAGTGCAGTGTTTGTGTGTGATATTGAAAAGAACAACGCTGGGATCTCAAATCACCACTGCATCTCTGAATCCCTGTTTAGGGACTGTTAGCAGTGGCGGCTCCTCTGTAATAGAGGAGGAGAATCCCCCACTGCAGGATAAGAAATAAAATGATAATGAAACAATGTTATTATCGTTTTAGTTTTCACTGGTAGCCAACGCTGCCGAGTCTAGGGGTGGACCAAGCAATCCTTTTGTGACAGTGCAGGGACTGTGAGTAGGAGTGGAGGGCACTTGTTAGTGACATGCCAGTTTGGTCCGCCATCTTAGGCCATCCAAATAGACAGACACACTTAGATTTCTTAATCCAGCTCTATGTACAGCTCGGTGGTGAAATGACATAGACTCCCAGTCTAGTGAGCACCTAACCAGGCCGCTAAGACCAATCCAGGCACTGCTCTCATAGCATCAGAGCAGTGCCTGGATTGGGTGGGGAGTTTGGGAGCCTGTGCTGGACCAGGGATGTCCGGAAGAGAGAAGCACTGAGGCGGCAGGTAGTGGGAGCGGTAGCGGGACTAGCAGGTAAGTGCTTTTTAAAATTATTTGCCCCCCGCACTGCCACACTATTTTATGTTGGCAGCAGCTGCTGCTGACGGTTAGTAACCCAAAAGCCAGACACAACTTCAACTATGTATTGGGTTGTGCAAGGCTACAACCTGTCTTTCACATTCAAGCTCTGGTGCATTGAACTAAGTTCACTTGTGTCACCTGTTAGTGTGAAAACAAGTCTTGTAGATCTAAGCCAGCGCCTTAGTTTACGAAACATCACAACATGCAGATTACCCAAAGGATCCTTCAATAGCCCTCATAAACAAACTACCTCTAGTGTGCCTCAAGACAGATCAAATTGAATATAGCACTCAATAGGAAGACCTAAGTATTCATCATTTCAGGCCCCATCTGATGGCCATTGGGCCCATCCCTGGAAGTTGGGGTCGATGACACATTTTTATTGTAAACAATATTATTAACAAAAAAATTATATATGTATATAAAAAGACACATGTACATATGTGTGGATGTTAAAGTAATAGACTGGATTACTCTAGTGTACAGTGGAATGCTATAGAGTGGGGGTATGTATGGTAGAGTGAAGTGGCGCAGTGTGTCGTTCAGTGGAGTAGAGTGTCATAGCGGGGAGTAGAGTGGAGTGGCGTACAGTAAACTGTTCAGTGTAGTAGAGTTTGGTATAGTGGAGCTGTATAGATTGGAGTAGAGTGTAGTGGCATACAGTAGAGTGGAGTGGAGTATATGGGAGTAGTGTGTCATAGAGTAGAGTGAAGTAGTGTGTCATAGTGTAGAGTGGAGTAAAGTGGGATGGAGTGGCCCAGAGGAAGTTGCGTAGTGTGTCTTAGAGTGTTGTAGATTAGCATAGAGTAGAGTATTGTAAAGTGGAACAGATTGGAGTAGAGTGTTGTACAGTGGAGTGTAGGGGCATACAATGGAGTATAGTGTTGTACAGTGGCATAGAGCACAGTACAGTGTTGTAGAGGGGAGTTGATTAGAGTATAGTAGAGCATTGTATAGTGAAGCAGCATTGAGTGGAGTGTCCTACAGTGGCACTGAGTGGGGTAAAGTGTTGTACAGTGGAGTCTAGTGGAGTGGCATAGCATAGAGTGTCATAGAGTGGAGTGCCATGCCATACAGTACAGTGCCATAGAGTACAGTGGAGTGACGTAGCATAGAGTGTAGTAAAGTGTCATAGAGTGGAGTGGTGTGGCATGTCATATAGTCTAGGAAACTCATAGAGAGGAGTGGTATAGAGTCTAGTCTTGAGTAAAGTGATGTTGAGTAGAGTACAGTGTGGTGGAGTGTGGTACAGTGGAGTTGCATAGAATGTCTTAGAGCTGAGTGGCATGGAGTGGCATAGAGTTGAGTAGAGTAGTACAGTGGAGTACTGTGTCATTGAGAAGCATGGAATAAATTGGGTCGGAGTGGTGAAGAGGGAGTGAAAGATAGTGGAGTAAAGTGTGGTAGAGTGGCTTACAGTGGACTACAGTGCTCTACATTGACATACACTGGAGTACAGTATTGTACAGTGGAGTGGCATACAATGGAGTATTCTGTGGTAGAGTGGAGGGGCATAGAGTGTCAGAGTGTAGTAGAGTGGTGTACAGTGACATAGAGTAAACTACTGTGGTGTGCACTAGGATAGACTGTAATACAGTGTTGTACACTGGAGTAGCATAGAGTTGAGTTGAGTTTGGACATCAGGTGGCAGACTCCCACATCCTTAAGGCCACTCAAATGAACAGCATGATAAACCAGGACGGTGAATATATGGCTTTGTCAGTTGCAGACTCCATGTACCACTACAGCAGTGATGATGGCTCTCACAGGATGTACCACAAATTGGGCAGCACCTGGACAAGCGCCTCAGGCACACGGCAAGACTGCTGGATAGCACACCGTTGGCTGTCTCGAAGTTTCTTGATGCGATTCCACACGAGTCGCACAGGGAAACAGTTGACATCACACAACTTCAGACAGCACAGGCTTGGCTTCCAGTGTCATTCGGCCTCTTTTGGTCACTCCACAGCTTGGAAAATAGCTGGTCTTCTCCTCCTGGACAGCCTCTCCTCCAGTATGGCTAGGTCTAGGCTCTCTCCTTCACTCTCTGAGCAGTCATACAGTCTTCCTAGTGCTAGGCGGACCCACGGCTTCTCCAGCTAGTTTTAAAGACTTCTGGTGATACAGACTCACTTCTGGGAGACTGGGTGACATGCAGATACCAGCCCTGCATCATAGCACCTCTGTGAGTACTCTGCAAAACTTTCTCTTTCATGGTCAAGAGGAACTGGAAACTACATACACGTTTTTTGGACACAACCATTATACTCATTTTCCAGACAGGACGTGGATCTACTACCTAAGGTGTTCCTTTTATGATGGCTTCTTTGACTGTAGTACAGGCAAAAATGCAGATACCACATAGCCTTTTTTGAAGGTAATGTCTCTCACAACACGTAGTTATGATGCTGGATCAAAGCAGCAGTATCCAATACACTGGCATCGTGAAGTCTAAAGTCTCTTCACCTGGCTATCATCCATCATCCTCTTTCCTGAAATAGCAATAAGGACATACAAAAAGGCAGACCCGGCCTTGAAACGTGCTCACCTTTAACAATAGAATCTCCAGGCACACTTCTTCTCCCCTACTAACCATCAAATAGTAGTATCCAGGATGAGCAACCCCTTGGTAAAAGGTCCTCATAAAATTTCCAAGGGTATCCCAGTCTCCATCCTCCAACGTGTCATTGTGTGGGTCTGCACTCTCCAGCCTCATTAGTGCAGGCAATACACTCAAGCAAGTCAATTTTGCCCCAAACTTTTCTGTGAACTCCTCTTCCTTTACTCTGCGCCCTATAACCTGGTTGTCCAACTGACTAGTTGCCATGAATAAGGCCCTAACTAGAGTCACGTTCTATACCAGTATTGGATACTGGTCTGCAGCTGAAAGATGAGTGCAGATTAAAGAGAGAAGAAGGGATTATTGCCACAGGTTTCTGGTAAAACTGGCCCACATGACAAGTCAAGAAAACAATTCCTCACCAGCTCACTTCATATCCGAAACTCTGGTTTAATTTCACCTTCCTCCATACATTCTCAAACATAAAAGAAACTAGACTGTGTTATGCAATTTTCATCCTGTATTCTGCCAATAGTTTTTCCATTTATGTTATACATTTTGCATGCCATACACTACATTTTTGCTTTATTATTTACAGACATTTTCTTTAAATGACTCTGATAAATCGAATGCAATATAACTTAAATTGAAATTCAGTGAGAGATGCTTCCACTTATGCACCCACAGTTGCCACGTGTACCCATGTCATTGATTTTACTTAGCAGAAACAAATTATTCCAGGGGCCACATTGTACAAAGTGCCCCAGGGGAGCAACGTGTGTTTGCGCCAGGGCACTTTAGTATTACAGAAGGGGCCACAGACAATTGTGCGGCCCCTTCTGTACTACAGATAGCACAGGTGCACATATAGCGCCAGCGCTACCATCAGAGAGCTATCACCCATTTACATTTGATGGGCATCCCCAAATGGGAGTAAGGGTCCAACCCTGTGCTATTTTTTGAAACATGGTTGGCGCAAGCAGTGGCACCTGTGAAACTATAAGCTCAATACATTGTGGAGCATGCCGATCGAGTGGCGGCGCGGTGACCGCCACCACAAGCTGTTCCCAGGCCGGTGGTGGCCAGACTTATCAACTACTGGGATATAAAGGACCCTCAAAGAGCAGTAGGGCCACAAAGCGATTATTCTATGACAACATACGTATATTCCTGTTCCCAGATTACACTCTAGCCATCTAGTGACGTAGGGCCTCCTTCCTGGGAGTAAATAAATGCTTGAAACAGGCGGGACTGGCCTACTCGCTATTCTTCCCAGCAAAATTAAAGATAATGGTGAGCAACGCCAGCTATTTCTTCACTGAAACAGCCAATGCTGGGGACTTGGTGGAGCAGATTCTTATATTACTGACTATCACGAAGCTGCAATGGGTCACTGTACTACCTTGATGGCGAGCTGATTTTTGGATGTACTGTATCTGATCACGGTATGCCAATCGCCCCCTAGATACTCTCCTTAGATAAAGGTTTGCATTCCAATATGCCACAAGGATAATCCCAACTGTGGGTCCGTTTGTTGTTTGTTTGGACAGTTGGGGTTGGGATTTAGTGGTTCTAGTTTACTTGTTTGCAAGGTCACATAATGCGTACTGCCTTCCTCACATACTACCAACCACCATAATTATGAGGGGACCCTCCCTCCACTGGTCAGTGCCTCCCCTCCATTTTTATCGTTTGACAGAGATGGATACACAGAGAGGGCAGCAGGCGGACACATGCGGGGAGCTTCAAGTAAACTGGGAAGTTGCTTCCCCTTGTAAGCTATTGTTATAACTCCTGAATTTACCTGGGCCCTTTCATTGTTTTCAATATTTATGATTGATTTCCCTGCATTATGGAGTGATTTACAGCAGGGTGGAACCTTCAAGAATTATATCCAGTGCCATCCTTTCATTCTCTGACCTTGGAGCTAGTGAGCCCGCCTACCATTTTCACGCCATCCATTTGTGGTTAGCACATCCTCTTTGTCCCCTCGCCCTGACACCGTTTGGCGTGCCCTGGGGATCTCAGGAGTTGAACTTTCGGTGAGTGTCCACCGCCCCCCCCCTTCTTCTTAGGCAGGGCTGCTGAGCCCGGCCATCGCCTCGGCTGCAGTCTGTCTTGGGAGGGTGGGTAAGTCATCTCCTGGGGCATATGGAGCCGTGGGCCCTTTCGGGGTAATGGCCAAAGCAACCAGGATCGCCTCTGCCTCCCCGAGGCGATGGCAGCGGAGTCGGGTCCAGGGCTCCGGCCTGCTTGAGCCGGATGTTGCCTGGGTTGGGGAGTGCTAGACACCCCCTCTCTGCTGCCATCGCCTCGGGGATTGCCCTTGGGCTTAGTCGGGGTAGGCCCCATGTCGGGGTGGGGGGAGAGCTGTAGGCTCTGCGAAGCTCCCCCTCACCTGGGGCTGCAAACATACACAAGCTTCGCAGCGACGGGGGGAGGGAGCAACGGCGTCGCGAGGCCCCCTCCCTGGTCTGGCAGAGTACAAATCCTGCGCCAGACATGCCGTTGTGTGGGGTCGTCCAGCCTCTCCGTCGTGTGGGGTCATCCAGCCTCTCCGTCGTGTGGGGTTGTTGCGCGTTGTCCGGGCCTGAGCCACTCGCAGTGGAATACTGACGGTGAGTCGTCTCTGGAAGTGATGGGTATCCCCCCTCGGGCATGCTCCGCTCCCGGGAGTTCCTGGTGAATGTGTGGGCAACGGGGGCGTGGGATCGAGATGGCTGTCCAGTGGCACCTGGTAGACTTGGGGGCATGTGAACTCAGGCCAATCCTCTGCTGGTCGGCATGTTTGGCCTGCGAGCTTAGCGGCCCGGTACAGCGGGGGGTGACCCAACCAGAACCCCGCCCCCCCCTCATGGGTCTACCTGCTCTTAAGCAGCTCAACGGGATCCTATAGTGCTTCATACCCTGTGGGGTGGCTGCAGCAACCTGGGTTCGGACCCCAGTCACGGCATTGTCAAGGGCTATGTCATGGCAGTAGGGCACCTTTCTCGGTCGCACTCTCGACTTTTACATGTGGAGAGCGAGGTTAGATGCAGTCGTTAGGGCAGGGGCATGTCACGCTGAGGCACGATTGTGGCGTAGGGTTAGCGCTACCGCCTTTCGAGCCTGAGATGCAGGTTCAAGCTCAACATTTGCAATATCAGGGGAATTAAAGAATGTTTGCATCTGGATGTAATGGAAATGGGGCTCATGTGTGGGATAAATTTAAGTCGATTCACTTTGAAGTTACAACAAATGCACGGCGAGTGCTTCTATTTTCCAATCGCCCTCCCCCCTTTGTTCTCGGCATAGGGGGCCTTTTGCTCGACAAGGAGCCATGGCTGGTTCACTGTGCACCGTCAATTGATAACATTCAGGAAATAGGGGATGGTTGTTTGAAACAGAGAGGCCGTATCCTGTGTTTGTTTTGTGCGCGAGTGTAAGCTGCAAACACACGGGTTAAAAGTCCTGGTCTGCTTTCACTTTGACCCCTCCAGCTGGGCTTACACAGCGCGCGTGGCTTCATGGACAGTTACCCTGGATTCTGGCACACCGATGGCTATCTCTATTATTATGTGGGCAGTGACTGGAGGCTTGGCTGCGGAAATCCCGCCAAGACTCTTCCCAAAACCAGTTTTATCCCCCGGTCTAGCTCTTTTGTTTTGCTTCTTAGGTTCCCACAATGGGTAGAGGACATGGCGTAATGGCCAGAGCTGCAGTCCTTGAAGCAGAAGAACCGAGTTCAAATCACCCACCCCCATGTGCCCACTAAAAATGAATGTGTGCTCGTGTGAAGTGCTCCAATCCAGTCGGGGCGAGTTAGCGCTATACATTTTCTTTGTTTAAAAAATTGCCCAGGGTGCAATCGTGTTAGCAGAGTTCACCGCTGCCCCCCTCCTCCCGCCTCTATCATGAATAAAGTTATCCGGGCGAGGGGGACAATGTGCCGAGTTAGGGTAGCGGGCCGGGTGTTGCCACTAGCGGGGGTCTGAGGCATCATTGCCGACAAATGCAGGGGTGTCTGGCCCCGCCAGTAGCCAACTGTCTCGGGGGTATTGGCGCCTCATGACCCAATTCAGACTATGATCCTTCCGCTTTTCTAGGACCTGCTCTGGGTAGTTCACAGACCTGGCCCTCCAACTGGTTGGGCCGTCTCCGTGTCATGGTCCTGGGTCCCGGTACCGCAGGCACCTGGTTACCTTGGTGGGTGCGGCTTTGGTGAGAGGGCATCGGAGGGGTGGGCATTGAGCAGGGAGATTCGGCGGCAGTTTTCGTGCCTCCCGGTACGACAGTGGGGGTGCAGGGTCACGGCAGTTGGGGGATTTTGAAGTTCGGGTGTGCGTGCTTGGCATCGGAGGCCTGCTCCAGCCGACCCACGCCGCACGAGTTGGGGACCAAGATCCTTGTCTTTGACCGAGTGTGACCCCCGCTGATATCCCCCTCCCAAGCACCTTCTATTACCACGTGGGCAGGGAGTAAGCCCCATTTTCAATGCAATCTTAAGCAAGCGGCCAGGCAGCAGTAATATCGGATGCCGCTGCTGCTGGCGGTGCGTGACTACTGGTGCAGCAGTTACGCTTGTTTTGGAGACAAGATGGGGGCACTAGCACCCAAACAGGTGAGTTTGGAACTGCGAAACCTTTATTGAATCCTGGCTCCACATCTAGTGATTCGGCGTAAATAACTTATTTCCCCTAGCAAATTCGAATCGTATCTGGCAGTGCGCCTGATCCGATTTGCATTGCAACCGGGACTTATTATTAAAGTGCTCCAATCGGCTTGACGGCTTTTGTGCTTTTAAACATGCCAATAGTAAGAACTCTGGGGGATCAGACTGATGACCTCTTGATGGACTTTGTCAGGTTATCCCCTTCCATGGCGCCATCAGTCAGGCTGATGCTCCCTGCTGTTCTGAGCTGGCTCAGTGCTCCTAAAAAACAGCAGCACCCAGCTCAGAGGGAAGAATTCATCGTGCCTGTTCCCCCTTTGTCGCGCCAAAAGGTGTAACTCTAAGGTATCTTCGCAAAGGTGGCATCACGGGACAATGGGCTTGCACCAGAGCGGGGGTGCTCTGGGTAGGAAAGTTGCGGACGACACAGCCCATTAATTTGGGTGCCGCACCAGAGATATTTACATGTTGTTCTCTCCTCTGAAGTAATTCTGCAAGTTTTAGGTCGCACCGGACCTGCCAGGACCAACTCGCACCGCCGGGCAAAGCGAACAAAGTAAGTAGGGCGGTGCTGTCCATGCCAAAGGGGCAGAGTGTCTAGTTTGGGATAGCAAGCCAAGGGTGGGTCTCCCTGGTGCAGTCAGCTTGGTATGCCTTACAGGGGGGCATTAAGGGTCAGATGACTGGGCGAGTAAACCTTGGTCCGTGGTGCGGGCCCGAATAATTAGGCATTGTGTGGCTGTACTAAGTACCTTTAAGCGGTCAGGGGTACATTAGGATAGTTGTGCTCAATATGTAATGTAACTGGTGTTCATGTACAGCGTTTCAATACCTTTGCATTCACATACACGTTACATTTGTATAGCACCAGTGTGCTGGTGGCCGGTCTGAATGCCATAGTCATTGCCTGAGCAAGCTGGGTAGCCCTGCAGATTAGTTTTAACTATTAAACAATCTTTGAAGCTTGCTCAGGGCTCCCTCAGATCTGTTGGTGTCTTTTATATTGGACAGGTCCTTCTGGAACTCTTCACCGCTGTGTCCGGGACCAGGTGGAAGGTGTGCTGGAGTGAGGTTTTCTTTAAAAATTGTATACCCCCTCCATTCTATAGGTTTATATTAAAACGAATAATTAATTAATAATAATTCTACTAATGGTTTGCTGTGGATGACTGACCAACATTACTAATTTAAGAAAATACACATGGGGAATGCATTTGCATGGCCTGATTAATACGTAAACTAATTTCTGTACGCTTATTAATGATAGACATTTAGAATTTGCATGTTATATGTTGCTTTCGTAATGTATTTTGTGAATTATGCTTTTAAATGTGAGTATAACCCGCAATGAGTGTCGCTTACTGCTAGATAAATACACACACATAAAGGGTTTAGCGAGGGGATAACATTTTAATAGTCATTTCCATGTATTAATTACGTTTTGTGTTTCTTTGCTTAAGTTGACCTTTTGGGAGTGGCCACAAAATGGCTGCCATCCCTATTTTGATGGACTGACGTTATCATGCAGTCTCTGGGTGAAGTGCGCATGCGTCGCTACTAGCAACAGTGGCCTGTGAATGACCCTAACCCGACTTTGCCACCCAAGGACACACCGGGCTGAGAGCCAGATGCCCTGAACGGACGAAGAATGATACAAATTACCAATGGAATAATAGACTATATCTAAAGAAACATTATGCGCTTGGGAATCAGGAAGGATGATCCTGGTTCCACCAATCAAATGTGTTTAAGACATATGTTGTTACATTTTTGTCGTTGATTTTACTATAAAAGAAGTAGAATAGAGAGGGCTAAAAACTCCATCATTTGATCGCCTACTTGATTTCCTGACGTTATGCTGACGGAGAGGACGGTGACACTGCAGGACAGCTGTTTGCTGGAGACTCTGACGAACTGATCAGATGCCCAATTACTTTACGAACTGATTGATCGCTTTATGGGCAAAGAGACAAAAGATCTGAATTTGACTTAGAGGACGACATTTAGCCAGAATAGGTAAATATGACAATGAGAAATTGAATGACTTATGACTTTCCCATGCATTCATTTTAGATAAAGTATTTCTATTGATTATAAGAACTGTGTTGGGTTATTATTTAAGAAATGTATTGATGTAAATGTTTAGAGAATTAGGTGTCACTTCACTCAGCAACTCAGCTGATCCATGACCTATTCATGGGAGGAATTGCTAGGTTAATGTTTAGATCCTGGTGAGGTAGGGAAGAATAGGTGAACTTATTACTCATTAGGGATTTGTGTATTTCCTCTCATTACAGCGTATGGAGTAAAAATCATCTCTTAGTACTATAGATCTATGGTGAATGAATGTTGGTGATATGGGCCCCACCAGTGAATGAGTGAATGAATGTGGTTGTAGAGATCTATGGTCTGTGATGTGAAGAGGGATTTAGTATTCCATGCTGCATTAGTTTTTCTGGTAGCAGAGATATGGTTAGCTATTGTCTTGGGTTTAGTGAAGATTGCTTGTAAATAGCTTATTGATTATTGATTGGTATTGGTTTATGTACTAACACTCTATGTTGAGTTACGTTGAGTTTTATGTTGTTTGCACGGCTTCTGGGATGTAGGAAGTCGGAAGTGTACAACAGTTCCGTAGTAGAGCAGAGGTAAGCGCTGCTCTCGGGAAAGACGGAATTGTGATTGCCCGTAGGTACACCGGAAAAACGTGTAGCAATTGAAGTTGCACGGCGCATTGTCTGGGCTCGATTCGGCAGCATCGTCGCGTGTTGCCACTAGTGATATTCTCTGTGTGAAAGAAGTGTATATGATAGCAAAGGGTTACCTGTGAAATTTTGGTCTTAGGTACCAGGAAACCAAATGGCATACCGATAATGGTATATTCTGTAGTAGGGCAGAGTTAAGCGCTGCTCTCGAGAAAGACAGAAGTCTGTGTGAATGACCTACATTTTCCCTGCATGATAGTGTGTGTATGAAAAAGGCATTTTAATTAATGGCGAAACTCTAGTGTTATTTAATTCTAGAGAAGCGGTTAGTTGATGCTTGTTAGAAGGGTACGGTAGAGGGATGTGCTACTTTATCAACAAAAGTACTGATTCCGTAGTAGGACAGAGGTAAGCGCTGTTCTCGAGAAAGACGCAATTCTCGTGAGAAAGGTCTTTTGCTGTTCTTTGGTTAGCGAAGCAGACAATGGAGATGTTTTTGTGTTGTTACTAATGGAATTGTAGAAGTTGCAACAAAGGTTCACTGTGCGGACTTTGTAAAGGAGGGGTAGACGAGAGCAGAGCTGCCGCAGCGGCTGCTGACGTCAGAACGACCGCACCGGGATTGGACAGTAGGTCAGAGGCGTAAAACGCTCCGGATTGGTGTGTTAGTGTAAAGCCGCGCTAGGAGTGGAGAAATACAGGGTGACGTAAACTCTCTCTGATTGGTGCGTTAGTGTGAGTCGCGCTGAGATTGGAGGATTGTGACAGTGCCGTAGACGCTCCTAATTGGTGCGTTAGTGTGAGTCGCGCTGTGAGTGGACAGAATAGCGATACAGACGTAAGAAGACTAAACAGTACACGGAAAACCGAGAAAATGTATTACCAACCACCAGAAAAGAAGAAATCGTGGTTTAGTGGAATTAAGAAGTGGTTTAAGAAAGACAAACAGGTCAAGACTAGGGAAGGACAGTTACTTCCACCACCAAAACCCCCCGCATCTCTAATGATTGCGAAATATGGGTATCATACTTGTATTTGGTTAGACAATTGGGTAAAATATACCAAGGACGATGAAGGACGATGAAGTCTTGGCATTTCCAGAAAATGGTTCCTTTAATTTGGCCGTTTTAAGAAATCTCCGTGATAAAATGATGGACTTAGAACCAAGACCTAGACCGACGCAGTTTGAGGCATTGACGGAATGGGAAGACGAAATGCATGAACGAGAGAGGCAGCGAAGTGGTAGGGGTTACAGATACATGCTTGGTAGACCATACGGACATGAGACACATGAAGATCGAATGAAAAGATGGCGAAATGCAAGCATGACAGAAGGTGTATTTCCTGTAAGAATGGCAGGAGAGAATGGCGGAAGAAAATGTACAGAGAAAAGGCATAATGTGGAATCGAGTGGGTATGGAGCGAATGAATCGGAGGATGATGTTCTTGATGATGTGTTTTACAAAAATCCACCACCGTACCGACCAGAACCAGAGGCATTGACGCCAAGTGCCCCAATGAGAGAAACATTAAGAACAATTAAAACAGAAACTATGTCACCAGAATTAGGGAAAAGTAACTCTGCAAGAGAGGTAGAGAGACAGACAGAAAGTAGAGTAAATAGTGAAAATTCAACAGAACTGGCCAAAACTACCCTGGAATTAACCGAGAAAATAAGAGAATTTACTTAAAATCTAGAAGCTGTAACGGTCCCAGTAACGATAGGTCCAGTAATGCCCATATTTGAGAAACAGAAGGATAGCGAACATTGTTTAACAGTACCGTATTGAAACCATAATGTAATCGAGAGCTCCAAGCGGACTCAGAATGAGAATTCATGGGGACCGACGATAAATATGTTTGAACCAAGTGTTTCAAATAATCCATTTGTTAATCAAATTTATGCTGAAAAGAGTAGAATGACAGTGGAAACTTTATTAAAACCACAAAAGGCTCCAGAACAAAATAATGTAGAAAGTCCAGTAGGACCCTCTGTAGAAGAATTAAGTGAATGGCTCAGAGGGTTACAGAAAAAATACCAAGAATCTCAGTCAATAGATGTGGCCAAATTACGAATGGTATTAGAAGAATTGATAGTAGGAACTATCTCTACTGAAAAATTGAAAAACTATCAGGATGAGGAATTGTTGATCCTGTGCAAGAGTGCGACATGGAGAGCAAAAAACTTGCATGAAAAGCTAGGAGAAATTGCAAATGAGATGGGAATAGATTTTGACAAAGTAAAAGCATTACAAAAACCTTATCGAGTTGATTTCACTGAGAAAGATATAGAAAACCTGAATACCACAGGACGGATAGGTCAGATTAAGGACATAATCGGTTTGTTAAGAAAATGGGGAGACGCGGATAAATGGAGAAGTAAGTGGTATAAAAGACGTGATGATGCCTCAGAAAAGACAGCTTCAGCATTTCCTGTTAGAGAGAAAGAAAAGGTAGCGACAGAATACCCCATGAGGGAGATTCCAGGAGGAGGATATGTACACGTTCCATGGACAAGACAGGACATTTTGTCTTTCACAAATGATTTCCCTCGACTACGTGAAAAGCCCGTCGAGTGGTACCGTCAGGTAGACAGATTCGTAAAATTGTCTAAAGTACTATGGATAGATCTGAATAGCCTATTTGACGTAATAGTGCCAGCAGACTTATGGACCGAGTGCAAGTTGATGATCAACTGGCCGACTCAGGAATACCCTAGGGATCCTAAGACAGGGGCTCCTGACCCAGAAGTAATGAAAAAATATGAGCAGGTTATGGCATTTTTGAAGAATAAGGTACCCCCTAAAGAGACTGATTGGGTAAAAATTGACAGAACACACCAGGAAAGCAAGGAGTCAGTACATGCATACTATGAGAGGCTAATTCTGGCTTTTAAGCAGTTTAGCGGAGATGAGAATCTGAGTGATAAAGATTTGAGTCATTTCGTATACAGATTTGTATATGGTTTACGCCCAGAAATTGGTGACATGATAAAACAACATACTGTTGATTGGCAAAATAAGAAAATAGATGAAGTATTGAGACATGCTAAATATTTTAGTGATGAAATTGAAGCAAAACAGCGAAAGTTAAAAGAGAAGGCAATGTGGGCACAGGTAAAGGTAGCTGAACGACAGGAAGCTGAGTTGGTAGAACAGGCAAATAGGGAAAGGTAATGTAGAAGAAGCTAAAAAGAAGTTCCCTTGCCATAATTGCGGTAAGTTAGGGCATTGGAGAGCCGAGTGTAAATTTCCTCCAAGTACTAATGCTGAAAATCCATCATTGAATCCACAGGTGCAGAAAGAGGTGGGTGGTCAACTGCAGCAACAGCAGCAGGTGGTTACCTCCCAGAATCAGGTGCCAAAACCACCTTTCCCACAGAACAGAAACTCACAGAAGTATAGTAATGAATCGGGATTCTACAATGAAGAACAGGTAAATAAACCATCACGCGCTCGCGCTGTTTCGCAGTATTGGCTGCAAAACGATGGGAGTGATTCAGAAACAGGTTATTGACGGTGCCGAAGGGAGGAAGAAGAGTGCGTACTTGGCGCAACTCTAGAAGTAGACCAGACAGGACCATTTGTAGATGGGAAGGTTAATGAAGAAAATATTACTTTCCTAGTGGACACTGGCGCTACTCGATCAACTGTTAGATCAGCTGATGTAAAGAATCTTCCTCTTTCGGATGAGACAATCCAAGTAGTTGGTGTATCTAATCAACAGATAAAAACATACCTTACAGAACCAGTAAAGTTTAGTATAGGGAAATTCACTGAAATGCACCGCTTTGTGGTGTGTGACACAAGTCCTGTGAACTTGTTAGGTAGGGACCTGTTGTGTAAAATGAATTGCACTATATTTTGTACTCCAGATGGAATAGCATTTGAGACACCAGATGAAGATGTATTGTATAAAATGACCATAGCTAACAGAGAATGTGAAGTTATTTGAATATATGCAGTATTCAATCCAGATGAACTACCTAAAGAATTGAAGCAATCTGTAAAAGCAGAGGTTTGGGATTTCACCGGAGAAGATGTAGGGCTAATGAGAAATGTAGACCCAGTAAAAATAACTGTAAAGGAAGGAATAAGTTACCCAAATATCCCTCAGTATAGATTGACACCTGAAATCATTGAAGGAGTAACTCCAATAATTGATAAAATGATCAAGCAAGGAATTCTGAGAGAAATCATGAGTAGTCCATGTAATTCACCCATAATGGGTCTGAAAAAGCCAAATGGGAAGTTCAGAATAGTGCAAGACCTGAGAAAAGTGAACAAAATTGTTGTGCCATGTTGTCCCATTGTACCAAATCCATCAGTGATTTTGTATCAGATTCCCCATGACGCAGAATGGTATACAGTGATTGATCTGTGCCATGCGTTCTTTTCCATCCCATTGCATCACGACAGCCAGCAAATATTTGCATTTCGTTTTGGAGACCGTATTTTGGCATGATGCCGAATCCCACAGGGGTATACAGAAAGCCCCTCAATATTTAATCAATTGTTGAAAAAGTCATTGGAAAGTTTGCAAATGCCCGAGAGTTCAGTACTAGTACAGTACATCGACGAACTCCTTGTGGCGTCGAAAACCCATGAAGCTTGTGAGGTAGACACTATAGCCTTACTAAATCACTTGGCAGATGGAGGACTAAAGGTGTCCCCAGCAAAACTGCAGTATTGTAAGAAAGAAGTGCAGTATTTGGGACATAACATTGAAGGATTGAGGAAAATAACAATAGACAGAATCAGAATCATAAAAGGAATGAGAGCCCCTATGACCCAAAGAGAGGTGAGAATGTATCTGGGAATGGTAGGGTACTGCCGCCAGTGGATCAGCAACTTTTCGCTGATTGCAAAACCTCTGGTACGGCTGACACGAAGTGATGTAAAAGATCCCCTTGAATTGAACAAGGAAGAATTGGCAGCATTCAAACGATTGAAGGATGGATTGTGTGAAGCCCCAGCATTGGGTATGCCTGATTATGAAAAAGAGTTTGAGTTATATTGCAGTGAGAGAAATGGATGTGCACTTTCTGTGTTGATTCAGAAACATGGAAGATTGAGAAGACCGATTGCATAATATTCATTGATACTTGATCCAGTAGCTGTAGGCTTACCTGGATGTTTGAAAGCAGTAGCTGCAACATGTCAAAGCTTGGAGCAGAGTGAGGGAATTGTGATGGGATATCCTTTGAAAGTGTTTGTACCTCATGATGTGGCGATTCTCTTAACAAGGAGTCGTACTCAGTATATGACACATAGTCGGCTGACTAAGTATGAAAAGGTTATCCTAGGTGCAACAAATGTGAGCCTTGCGAGATGTGTGAATGTGAATCCTGCAACACTATTGCCTGACGCTGTAAATGTGGAAGTCAGAGATGAAGCAGATCATGATTGTTTGGATGTGCTTGAGTATTGCACAAAACCACGACCAGACATAAAAGATGTACCTTTGCCAGAAAATGATTTTGTAATGTTCGTTGATGGGTCATGTTTGAGAACAGAAGAAGGAGTGCTAAGTGCAGCATATACAGTGTGCACAGTTGCAGCAGTGTTGGAAGCATCTTACCTAAAAGGGGTAAAATCTGTTCAAGTAGCAGAATTAGTGGCCCTGACTCGAGCATGTAAAATTGGGAAAAGTGTGAGAGTGACTGTGATAACTGACAGCCAGTATGGCTTTGGAGTTGTCCACGATTTTGGCCAGTTGTGGCTACAAAGAGGTTTCCTGACTTCAAGTGGAACTCCTATAAAGAATGCTGAAGTGGTTGGAAAGTTGCTTGAGGCAATACAGCTGCCTCAACAATTGGCTGTGGTAAAATGTGCTGCCCATAATCAAGGTAGTGATTACGTTACTGTTGGCAACAGATATGCCAATGACATGGCACAGTATTGTGCTCGAAATCAGAATTCAGTCAATCGGGCAAAGGAAAAGGAAATGACTTCTTGTTCCTTAATGTTTACTAACGTTGTAGGGACATGGGAAGAAGTGAGACAATTGCAGGAAGAAGTAGGAGAGGAAGAGATGAGGCAGTGGGTAAAAGCAGGATGTGCACCAAGAGAGAAGGACCATGTGTGGGTCTATCGAGATGGAAGACCAGTCATGCCTGATAGCATGATGTCTACCATGGCATGGATGTATCATGGCCAGGGACACATAGGGAGGGATGCTATGATCAGGTTGTTTAAACAGACCTGGTACAATCCAAAATTCAGACTTGTAGCAGAAAGTCTATGTCAGAGATGTCTAATTTGTCAGCAATACAATCCTGGAAGAAAGACAGTGGTGAGCCTAGGAACCATAGGTCGAGAAGGAGGGCCTTTTACCAGAATGCAGGTGGATTTTCATTGAAATGCCTCCTTGTACCAGACTGAGGCATGTTCTGGTTATAGTTTGCCTATTTTCCAGGTGGGTGGAAGCATTCCCAACAAGAAGAAATGATGGTTTGACAGTAGCAAAGCTGCTTTTGCGAGAATTCATCCCCAGGTTCGGGTTTCCAGTGACCCTTGAATCAGACAGAGGAGGGCATTTTCATAATGAGATCGTTAAATTGATTAGTGAAGCACTGAATGTACAACAGAAACTGCATTGTGCCTACCGACCAGAGGCTTCTGGTGTGGTTGAACAAATGAATGGTACGATCAAAAACAGAATTGGAAAAATGTGTTTGGCCACAGGAATGAAATGGCCTGATGTCTTGCCTCTTGTACTAATGACGATCCGAGCTACACCAGACAGAACTACAGGGTTAAGTCCTCATGAAATAATCATGGGACGTGCGATGAGGCATGTTTTTGTACCAGTCAACAAGCTGATGACAATTTCATTCTGTGTCTCATCAGGTTGGAGCGGATGCCACCACCCTTGAAAGAAAGCCAGCCCATGATCTGAGCCCAGGAGATGGGGTAAGGATAAAAGCCCACAGAAGAAGAAACTGTTTGGTTCCCAGGTGGGGAAAACCAAGACAAGTCATTCTGACCACGACAACAGCTGTGAAGTGTGCTGGACTGAAAAACTGGATCCATGCCAGCCATACTTTGAGAATACCAAATCCAGTGGATTGCAAGGAAAAAGAGTATTATGACGAATCAGAGTCAAGTACTGAATCAGACAACGAAGAGCCAAAAACACAAGAAAATCCTGAAAGGGGAGAAGAAGATTGCAGATTTCTGACAGTTCAGATTCTGAAGACGAGCAAAGAAAGAAAAGTCCTGGAAAAGAACCTAAAAAGAAGGAAGGAAAAGATAAAGAAGAAGCAGTAAAAGAAATTCAAGAGGAAAAAGTCCCAGATGAAAAACTGAGAGAAATTCCACCTGAAACAATAGATTTGAGTGAAGAAGGGACAGTTACAGAGAGAGAGGGACAGATTGCGGAAGACCCCCGAGGAGGTGTAGGGAACTGCAACATCCAGGTAGGTGAAGGGACAAGTAGCCAGCAGGAAGATTGCGTGTCGGAGACCCGAGGAGGGACAGAAGTAGGGAAACCAGAACAAGTGGTGGAAAAAGAGACTGGTGAAGAGAAAAAGCAGGTTGAGGCAGAGTCGGAAGAGAGTGAAAACGAGATACCTGAAGGTCGAGTTCTGAGAAAGAGAGCTTGGAGAAATGAAAAGAATGAAAAGAATGTCAAAGAAAGTAAATTGAAAAGAACTGTTAAACCAGAAGTTTGGCCGAACAAAATAAGGAGACTGAGATATCGGTTGACTCGAATGAAATCACCAAGAGCTGAACAGGTGAATGAAGTCACGAGTCAAGATAAATCCAAAGGAGAAGGAACAGTTGTAACTAAAGAGACTGTGAGAACAAGAAAGCCTAACCAGAAGTATAAGTCACCGGAATGGACGTACGTGGTCCTGCCTGAAGAGGCAGATAGTCAAGGAAATCCAGAGTAGGCTTTACTGAAAGTGGTTAAAGAAGAAGAAAAATCAGAAATCCTGATGAAGTACCGGGGATTTTAGGACCCCAGCGGTGCCAGGGATAGCACCCTATGACTTCGGGTTATCCTGTTGCTGTAGTATTATAAAAGACGCTCTCATGGTAATGCAACAAAGAAACTGGCAGAAGAAGCTGAAATATGAAAAAGACATCTTTATTAAACATTAAATGAGTGAGACTACGTCGCACAGAAGCCTTAGCAACTGAATGAGGCAGTCTCCAGAACGAAAACCAGTGTTCTCTTTTATAATGCATATTATGCTCTGGGCAACACCGCCCTTCTCTTGCAGTTGGTCATTCACATATTTTACTTCAAAGAACAAGCAGAGTCGTGATTGCAATCTCACATTTCAGTTCAGCCAGCCCGCAATTATTTACCGAGCAAGGCTCAGATCCCACATCTGACCCCAATAAACATGAGCATCTCCTGTTTAGAGAAACCGGCCATAAAGCAGGAACAAGCAGGTGCGAAAGTGATTAGCCGGAGGCTTGTGTGCGATGAAAGGACTTTATGGTGTGTCAAGCCCTGATGCTAATCACAGGTGGCCGGAGGAAGGGGAGCTCGTGAGACCGGACTGACCTGGGGCAGCGGAGACCAGCTGCCCAGGTCATGGAGAAGTCAAGCAGAAAGTACATGTATTCTAAAGGCCCGTACTTGCTTATGTGTTTGTCTATGTGAGGGCAACTTATTAAGATGGCCACCGCTCCAAGATGGGACCCACGGAGTCAATGTAGAATAACGTATACATAGTGCATTTGGCAATGGGACGTTATGCAAAGCGCTTGTAAATACCGCATTGACCAATCGCGGTTTGCTAATACATGAATAAACAGGGGTAGGGCCCTGTCTTCTACGTGGTCCCAAATACCAAAGTACGACAGACCCTCCTTTTGCCCTTACATAGGCAATCACTATACTCATACTGATCTTAGTCCAGGTCTATATTCACCAAATCATCAAGATGTTGCTGATGGAGCAAAATCCTAGTACTTGGACTCTCTCTCTGGACAGGTCTCCTTGAACACGAAGAAGCACAAAGGCCACATATGGCAGGCCAAAATAAGGAATACCTCTATCTAGTGATGTTCACTACTAACTAGTGTCGATGCAGAAGCTGTATAGAGGAGTTGCTTACGAATTCTAATCTTTTAACCTGCTCATGTTCAGGAAAAGAGTGCAAAGAAACAGTAGTGGGAAAAAGACATAGGTTGAGAAGCGGGTGCAGAAGTCAATTGGGTAGAGAAAAACAATCCCACCCATAAATGACAACGTCATGTTTAAAACCCACTAGAAAACACATTATTAAGAATATTTAGACAACGGGAGAAAGTAGCGACCACTATTACAAAAGAAATATTTAGTAACATTTTAGGGCTCCTATACATTTTGTATGTTCAGGTGAAACAGTGGTGACCCTCATCAATGCTCTGAGGTGAAAAGGGGGCACCTTTCCACAGAAAATGGATTTTATTCTGCTTATACTAGACAATGCCAGCAAAACAAACAGTCTTCTAACACCTAGTCTATACAATCACACGGAAACCTCTTGTGAAACCACCTATGCCCAGAGTCCGTTCAAAAAGCCTCTCTGGCAGGCTTCTATTGTCCATCAAATCTTCTTCTGTTGTTTTCTTTTGCATGGGCCTCTTCATTCAAGCCTCACGTGAGAAAAGAAAGTACTGCTCAGTTGGAGTGCCCTCCTGGCAAACACTCACAGCTCACGGTCTCAATGTTTCAAGGCAGTGCACCTGCGTCTTCCCTCTGCTGCAGATACTACAAATAATATGCTCTTCATTGGTCATGGGCACAGATCATCTTGTGCAGACCCGGGACCATTCTCAGGATCCAACACTCATCATTCGGTATCAGAGGACGCTCAGGCTGCTCTTTCATGGGCACTGGAATGTAGTGCCTTCTGTCTATCTTGGATCCGCCGGTGCACTGCACTTCCATTGGAGCAAAGGGAAAGAGGGGGTGTGTGTGGCCAAAAACTCAGGCCAAGGGGCTCAAGGGACTGCACACTGTCAGAGGTTACCAGCACATGACAGGCGCTCTTTTGTACTGAAATTCTGTTTTTTGGCAAAACCAGCTCCTTCTTCCTTTCTGATGTTGAACGCCTTCTGATGAAGCAAGTGCGATGCTTTAAACAGTTCGTTGTATAACAAGGGGACTGTAAACAGGTGGCCTGCGGTCCTTCAAGGGAGTGGCCACACGCCATGGGACAATTTTGGTCCAGAATACACTGTCTTTCTCAGGAAGCAACACAAATAAAAGGCAGTAGGCAAAACAGTGCCTCTAAGCTTTTCAATTGGGTTTCCGTGTGAGAGCCTCCATCATCTAAGGGTAGATAACTACACGAGAATTCTATCTAAAATGGATGTCTTCACATATGGTGGCATTGTCTAATAGGGCAAACACACATTTTTTTTTCTGAATGATTACATATAAGTGTTTCTAAATTCCTTATCTAGGACATTTCAATAGAGAAATCACATGGTACAGATTATCATAGGCATGTAGAAACCTTTCATATCAGGTGCACTAGGCAATACACAGGCTAATAGTCAGATATGAAAACAAAAGACAAGAACTAGAGGGTCCTGATATTTGCATGATTAGAACACATCTGATCCCACCAAAAATTAAAGCAGCAGGAACAAAAAGGGTAAAAACCACATTAAAAATAGACATTGAAAATTCGTCATGTTCAAAAGGGTAAACGCAAGATATCCCCTATTGGTATGGAAAACTTGTCTTACTATAATATTGAGTCAGTTAGCCAGTCTATCGCTATCCTGACAGTTAGGCTGGAAAACATTGAAGCAGGCCTAAGGAAAATTCTTAGAAACCAGTCTGGTCATGCAAAAGGGAATTGTACATAATATGGGGGTTCCTGGTGCATCACTGCAGTCTGGAAGTATGTACCTGAACAATACACCTACAATAATAAATGGGCTGACTGATGAAAGGAATACGGAAAAGGGAATTGGAACTAGGACACAACTAAAATCCCCAATCACTAAGCATAATGCGACATTGGGCAGGGAAGAAACAAAAGCAATAAAAAAATAAAAATCTATAGGAAGGACAAGAATTTAGTAGTCAGGCATGTGACATCACCAAGAGTACGGGTGATACACAAAAGGCCAAAGTCACATACGTTTTAACTCTACCGCTGGCGACTACACCATATACGGTAATCTTAGGTAATGTTCCAGTTCCTTCTGCAGGGAAAAATGAAAACCTAGTTTCCTTTTAAGAAGCAAAGGCCATATGCTACTTAGGAGACAGGACACCATTACCTCATGTAATATAGAAATTAGGCCACCTTGAGTCACAGATCTATAATTTCATCCTTAGGTCCAATCAAGGATACATAAATGTAGGGCTGCCTGTTCCTTTAAGGGAAGGGCAGTAACGTGACAGGTCACAGGTGACAGGTGACACACTTTGATCCTGTAGATCTCTTTTAGTTTTCTGTAATATCATTATAGCCAATTTAGACATGCACTGGTAAAGTGCTGCCTCTCATGTTCACAGCATGAAAATATCATTAGCTGTGGAATTTAGTAACCAGAACAAGTTCAACCAACTGTTGCGTAGCGATGGGCATCGTCATGACCATCCCCATACAACGAAAACATGCAAAAAATAATAAAAACGCACAAAACATCAAAGCCATCAGATATACTTGCTGTATATCAAGCACAAAAAAGCATAGACAAAACAATAGCATATGTTAAAAGCGGTGACACACAACACCATGTCATGTACTTTATGCACTGTAAAACTGCAGCCCAAAACCCAATATTTGGGCCTGTTTAATTTGTCAGGTTTAAAATACTTACCCTCCTTTTTGACAGTAGATCACCAGGCAATGGAAATCTGCTGTCAAACATAACTCTACTGTTTCTCTTCTAATATACAGGACCAGCAAGAACAATTCATGATAGAACCAGATACACAAAAATAGATTGCATTACTTAACTGTTACCCTCTTGTCAGTCCTTTCAACATCCAGCCACTCAAGTTTTACATTTCTAGAAATAAAAAATCGTTCCACTGACACTCCATAGTAATTTGGCACCTACAATTTCCACTGTGAAAAAGAAGTTTTAATTGGCAATGCATTCTCACGTAGGCATGTAGCCTTAAAGAAATTTTAGAAAAAGGCTGCATCTTGTTTTCTGTCTAAGACTTAATGCAACACTTCGTTTTCTGTTAAAGAAGAGCAACTATAGCAGGCATCATTCTATTTTCTTTTATAGAGCACCAATGTATCAGCAAAGCATTTAACATGATGTTTGGACTTTCAAAGAAAACCCCTTTTCCCGGTGGAATTAAGTTCTTTAGTTGTAGTGATGCTATGGAGAAACCAGAAACCCCACCTTTAGAGGCCCGTGTAGCAAGGGCATTCTGCATTCCACAGAGGCAAGGCCCTAATTTAAAAGGTCATAAAAGTCAACGTGGCAGCCTACTCATTGTTTACACTAAAGATAGCATCTCAGCAGCCTGACCGAGTTGCTCTGCAGCTCCCAACCCCCAGCTTTTGACACTCTGAATTCGTCAAAGCCAGAAGGCCTTCCTAATCCCTCCTAACTTGCAATAATTCGCTCTATGTTGAAAAATAATTTCTCCTTTTTAGGCGCTAAAAAAAAATTATCCCTATTCCCAGATTGTTAAACTACATGTACTGTGAATAATTCACAAAACTTAATAACACACATACCAGTTTTTAGAATAAATGCTTGTTGTAATCCTATGCAATGGTATACATTTCATCAACCTTAAGTGAATTGTATTCACAATGAGTTTTGATATTTTCTTCATCATTTAGTCATTTGCCTTTATTCGAGCTCTGTTATTCCCTTTTATATTAACATATGAAACTCAGTGCCTCCCGCCAGGTAATCACAATATTTTCACCCCTACTGCTAGAACCTGCAATCTCATCTTTCCTCTCCTACTTACTCAAACCAGTACCATATTCCTCTTTATTCCCTTCGTCAATACAACCTTCCTCACGTTACTCTTCATGTCTTTATTACTCCCCGTTCATCATCTCTCTTCCCTCCACGGCATTCTATTTTCCCAATCGTTCCTCTCCTTCCTACGCATTACCCAGTTCCTATAACCGTAGTTCTACATTTCTCCATCCCTCTATCATTACTGACTTCATCACGTACCTGCTCACAAACATCCTCTTTTTCCTTCATCAAAAAACAATTCTCCATTTCTCTTTCTCTATGTGGGTGCTAACTCCATTAAGGCCGTTTTGTATTAACATCAAATAGTTGCGGGTTGCGACACCATATTTTATTTAATTTCCCCAAGTTTTAAAAAAAAAAAAGGTCTTGTTTGTCATAGCGTGTTCAGTAGTATCGTGACAGACACAGCTAAAGTTAGAACCTTCAACCCTGATATTAAAACAAGCCTGTGTACTGGCACATTGACTCATTGAATCATAAGAAGGCACAACCTGTAAATATATATCAAAACCTAAACGTATGCATTTACTGAAGCCTGAGACACTTTAAACAGTACTCTGAATGAAAGAAAATGCAATTGAAACAGTCCTTTTTACCCAAATTCGACTTTGATATTTTAAGCATTAAAAAATTAATATCCTACAATTTTCTGGCGTAATATGCATTACCAGAATGTCTATTACATAACCCATGAGTCAGGCATTGGAAATAATAACTTATACTGTATAAAAATGAGCTTGTTTGCGCCTGCGCCAAGGGAAAATTGTACGCGCGAATGCTTGTCATTTTAGTGATGCAACACAACTGAAATCAAATTTTAATGCTAGGAGGTCATAGTATGAGTATTAAGCTTTATAAATATCAAAAAACGATTTTGAAAAGCACTTATTTTTTAAAATAATTTTTCCCATGATTAATAATTTTCTTTTTTAAAAATCCCAATTATTCGTTTTTGTGATAATTCCATGTATAAAAAACAAGCTGCATCCCTTGCCTATCATTTTGGACACATTTAACTCACAAGCCTAAGCGCATAAGCCCAATTTGAAACGCGCCACATTTTTGCGCCACTTTCATTTAAAAAGACGGTTCTGCCAAATTTCACCCGTGTTCAACTGGGAAGGTGCTGGCTGAATGAACATTTCTATCAAATATACTGCAGCTGAAAAGTTTGCCTGTGAACATCTAATATAATGCATCTAAGGAAAATGCTATAAATTTATTTACTTTTGCAAAAATAGATAATTTCGTTTTTGGGGCCTGATTTATATCTATCAAATGTGTTTCTAATTTTATCCTTTAAGCTTTTAACGGCAGTTTTGTATATGGGCACAATTGCTCATTCTATAAATTAAAGAGCAACACATAGCTATTTTAGCACATCACATTGTTCATTTCTGGATTTTTTTCCTAAGTTTCTACTCGATATTAACTAACCAGCAATTTATTTAACAGACTGAAAACATCAGAAGACCCACAAACACACATTGAGCTCATTTCAGACATAAACAGAAAAGGGTTAAACAGACAATACAGCGCGCTTTAGCCATTTTTCATAAATAGCGCCGTCGCAATTTACTTACGGAAGTTGCACTAATGATAAAAAACCACAGACATTTAAACACACAGTTGACTTACAAATCAATACGCATGACAGAAAGAAAGAACAGCTTACAGACTATACTTGAAACAAACCATTTGCAAATACTGGTTGTAGGTCATATTTACAAGCAACGCTTTTCAATAGTGTTCCAAAAGGTTGCATAAACAGCCCCACAGACAGATGCATGTCCAAGAAGTAGTGAATGCGCTCAATTCACTAGCTTTGCCTAGCAGAACACCACACAAAATCGTTCTGCATATCTTCATTCATGAAACTGCGCAGAACGAAGGATCCTTGTTTTGTATTATGTAGGGCTGGGCGGACTTTGCGTAGCAGAATTTTAAAAAAATTTGTGGAAAACGAGAGCACATCCTGAGTAGGGCTGGGCGGACTTTGCCTAGCGCAACTACGCACTATTCTGAAGAAAATTGTGGAAAACGAGCGCACAACCTCATGGACTGTGTGCCCGGGACGGGTCCCTCGTGCTTGGGCAGGCTCCCCGACCTCCCCAGCCTGGCTGTGTTGAGAAGCAGGGACCGGCCCCGGGCCTCCTGATTTTTGGTCAGGGCCTGGGATCCCACATCCTGCGGCCTGCCAAGTGTCCATCTGCCCGGGACAAGGGACCCTGGTGCAGAGCCCCGGAGCCCTGCAAGGGCAGTCGGGAGCCCTACCGCTATGGCTCGGTGTGGGCAGCTGGGAGTCCTTCCGGTCCCGGCCATCTGGTCGCACCTTTCCCTCGGCCATCTGGTCGCGCGCAATGCTTTCCAATGGGGCGACCAGATGGCCGGGCCGGCCTGGAAGTCCCGATGAGGGTCCATTCGCCTCGCGGATCCCAGCCAGGGCTCCAGGAGGCCGGGCGCGTCCGCGCCTAGGGTCCCCTCCGTCACTCGGAGCGCGAGGGTTACAAGAAAGGTGGGTAGCCTTCCTCCGGATTAGTAGGGGCAGGGTATGCCGGGACACCCCTCCTGGGGATTGCGGTTCTCAGGCGGGGACCAGATGGGCCAAGCCCGGACGACACTTCCCCGGGGCGTCGGGTGCTTCCTCCTCCAGCCCGCGGCGAGGCAAAGTGCCCAGGACGGGCTCCATGGGTCTCCCGGGCGTCCCCCGAGGCCTGCAGCCCCAAAGCCCTGCAGACCCTGGAGCCCTTCAGCACGGAGCCCTGGAGCCCTGCAGGCCCGGAACCCTAGCAGGCCCAGGGCCCTGCAGCCCCGGAGCCCTGCAGGCCCGGAGCCCTGCAGCCCCGGAGCCCTGCAGGCCCAGAGCCCTGCAGCCCCGGAGCCCTGCAGCCCCGGAGCCCTGCAGCCCCGGAGCCCTGCAGCCCCAGAGCCCTGCAGCCCCGGAGCCCTGCAGCCCCGGAGCCCTGCAGGCCCAGAGCCCTGCAGGCCCAGAGCCCTGCAGCCCCGGAGCCCTGCAGCCCCGGAGCCCTGCAGCCCCGGAGCCCTGCAGGCCCAGAGCCCTGCAGCCACGGAGCCCTGCGTGGGCAGGCGGGAACCCTACCGCTATGGCTCGGGCAGACGGGAGCCCTTTCAGTTGCCGGCCACCTGGGCGCGCCTTTCCCCTCGGCCATCTGGTCGCACGCAATGCTTTCCAATGGGGCGACCAGATGGCCGGGCCGGCCTGGAAGTCCCGATGAGGGTCCATTCGCCTCCCGGATCCCAGCCAGGGCTCCGGGAGGCCGGGCGCGTCCGCGCCTAGGGTCCCCTCCGTCACTTGCAGCGCGCGGGTTACAAGAAAGGGGGGTATCCTTCCTCCGGATTATTAGGGGCAGGGTATGCCGGAACACCCATGCTGGGGCTGTGCGGTTCATTGCCGGGGACCAGATGGGCTACGCCCGGGCAACATCCTCCAAGGCCTCCGGGGCTTCCCTCCTCCGGGCCGCGGCATGGCAAAGTGCCCAGGGACGGGCTCCACGGGTCCCGGGCAGTCCTCCCCCGGGCGCCCAGGCCCCGAGAGCTCCGGTGGACCTCCCCGTGCCCAAGGCCAACCCGGGAAGCAGAGTCCCCCCCCGAGCCCTTGGTGTGAGGGTGGGCAGGCGGGAGCCCTACCGCTATGGCTCGGGCAGACGGGAGCCCTTTCAGTTGCCGGCCATCCGGTCGCTCCTTTCCCCTCGGCCATCTGGTCGCGCGCAATGCTTTCCAATGGGGCGACCAGATGGCCGGGCCGGCCTGGAAGTCCCGATGAGGGTCCATTCGCCTCCCGGATCCCAGCCAGGGCTCCAGGAGGCCGGGCGCGTCCGCGCCTAGGGTCCCCTCCGTCACTCGCAGCGCGCGGGTTACAAGAAAGGAGGGTATCCTTCCTCCGGATTAGTAGGGGCAGGGTATGCCGAAACACCCATGCCGGGGCTGTGCGGTTCATTGCCGGGGACCAGATGGGCTACGCCCGGGCAACATCCTCCCAGGTCCCCGGGGCTTCCCTCCTCCGGGCCGCGGCATGGCAAAGTGCCCAGGGACGGGCTCCACGGGTCCCGGGCAGTCCTCCCCCGGGTACGCCCAGGCCCCGAGAGCTCCGGTGGTCCTCCCCGTGCCTGAGGCCCAGCCGGGAAGCAGAGTCCCCACCCCGAGCCCCTGGTGGGTGGGCAGGCGGGAGTCCTTTCAGTTGCCG
>NC_140587.1:59216603-59219103 GCF_964204655.1 Triturus cristatus
CCCCCCGTCCTGCAAGCCAGCCGAGGGTCCATGCGCTGGGGAAGGGTGTCCACCGGGGCCCAGGGAGTTTCTCCCCGGCCTGGCTAGGGTTCTGAAGCTGGGACCGGGCCCGGGGCTCTTGCACCGTCCGGCGGGCCCCGGGGTGCGTGAGCCACCCCCGTCCTGCAAGACAGCCGAGGGTCTAGGTGCTGGAGACAGGGGTCCACCGGGGCCCAGGGAGGCTCTCTCCGGCCTGGCTGCTATCAGAAGCAGGGACCGGGCCGGTGTGCAGGAGTGGCTGGCTTTATCTGCTACGCTGACGGAGCGTAGTTTTCTGCCCACCCCTATACAACCGTGTGGTTTGTGAGAACCCGTCCTGCGGCCTGGTAAGGGTCCGGGTGCCCGTGACGTGGTCCATTGGGCGAAGGGAGTCTCCCCAGACCTGGCTGGGATCAGAAGCAGGGACCGGGCCAGGTGGGTGGGTGGCTGGCTAAGTCCTTTCCACTGCGTAGTAGGAGTTTGGTTAGGGCTGGGCGGACTTTGCGTAGCAGAATTTTAAAAAAATTTGTGGAAAACGAGAGCACATCCTGAGTAGGGCTGGGCGGACTTTGCCTAGCGCAACTACGCACTATTCTGAAGAAAATTGTGGAAAACGAGCGCACAACCTCATGGACTGTGTGCCCGGGACGGGTCCCTCGTGCTTGGGCAGGCTCCCCGACCTCCCCAGCCTGGCTGTGTTGAGAAGCAGGGACCGGCCCCGGGCCTCCTGATTTTTGGTCAGGGCCTGGGATCCCACATCCTGCGGCCTGCCAAGTGTCCATCTGCCCGGGACAAGGGACCCTGGTGCAGAGCCCCGGAGCCCTGCAAGGGCAGTCGGGAGCCCTACCGCTATGGCTCGGTGTGGGCAGCTGGGAGTCCTTCCGGTCCCGGCCATCTGGTCGCACCTTTCCCTCGGCCATCTGGTCGCGCGCAATGCTTTCCAATGGGGCGACCAGATGGCCGGGCCGGCCTGGAAGTCCCGATGAGGGTCCATTCGCCTCGCGGATCCCAGCCAGGGCTCCAGGAGGCCGGGCGCGTCCGCGCCTAGGGTCCCCTCCGTCACTCGGAGCGCGAGGGTTACAAGAAAGGTGGGTAGCCTTCCTCCGGATTAGTAGGGGCAGGGTATGCCGGGACACCCCTCCTGGGGATTGCGGTTCTCAGGCGGGGACCAGATGGGCCAAGCCCGGACGACACTTCCCCGGGGCGTCGGGTGCTTCCTCCTCCAGCCCGCGGCGAGGCAAAGTGCCCAGGACGGGCTCCATGGGTCTCCCGGGCGTCCCCCGAGGCCTGCAGCCCCAAAGCCCTGCAGACCCTGGAGCCCTTCAGCACGGAGCCCTGGAGCCCTGCAGGCCCGGAACCCTAGCAGGCCCAGGGCCCTGCAGCCCCGGAGCCCTGCAGGCCCGGAGCCCTGCAGCCCCGGAGCCCTGCAGGCCCAGAGCCCTGCAGCCCCGGAGCCCTGCAGCCCCGGAGCCCTGCAGCCCCGGAGCCCTGCAGCCCCAGAGCCCTGCAGCCCCGGAGCCCTGCAGCCCCGGAGCCCTGCAGGCCCAGAGCCCTGCAGGCCCAGAGCCCTGCAGCCCCGGAGCCCTGCAGCCCCGGAGCCCTGCAGCCCCGGAGCCCTGCAGGCCCAGAGCCCTGCAGCCACGGAGCCCTGCGTGGGCAGGCGGGAACCCTACCGCTATGGCTCGGGCAGACGAGAGCCCTTTCAGTTGCCGGCCACCTGGTCGCGCCTTTCCCCTCGGCCATCTGGTCGCGCGCAATGCTTTCCAATGGGGCGACCAGATGGCCGGGCCGGCCTGGAAGTCCCGATGAGGGTCCATTCGCCTCCCGGATCCCAGCCAGGGCTCCGGGAGGCCGGGCGCGTCCGCGCCTAGGGTCCCCTCCGTCACTTGCAGCGCGCGGGTTACAAGAAAGGGGGGTATCCTTCCTCCGGATTATTAGGGGCAGGGTATGCCGGAACACCCATGCTGGGGCTGTGCGGTTCATTGCCGGGGACCAGATGGGCTACGCCCGGGCAACATCCTCCAAGGCCTCCGGGGCTTCCCTCCTCCGGGCCGCGGCATGGCAAAGTGCCCAGGGACGGGCTCCACGGGTCCCGGGCAGTCCTCCCCCGGGCGCCCAGGCCCCGAGAGCTCCGGTGGACCTCCCCGTGCCCGAGGCCAACCCGGGAAGCAGAGTCCCCCCCCGAGCCCTTGGTGTGAGGGTGGGCAGGCGGGAGCCCTACCGCTATGGCTCGGGCAGACGGGAGCCCTTTCAGTTGCCGGCCATCCGGTCGCTCCTTTCCCCTCGGCCATCTGGTCGCGCGCAATGCTTTCCAATGGGGCGACCAGATGGCCGGGCCGGCCTGGAAGTCCCGATGAGGGTCCATTCGCCTCCCGGATCCCAGCCAGGGCTCCAGGAGGCCGGGCGCGTCCGCGCCTAGGGTCCCCTCCGTCACTCGCAGCGCGCGGGTTACAAGAAAGGAGGGTATCCTTCCTCCGGATTA